>NC_086206.1:11072500-11102500 GCF_035770615.1 Melospiza melodia melodia | reverse complement strand
AAAGTGGCTTCAACTCTTGGTGGCTCACAGCTCACCAACCCACCAGTATCAGCATCATCTTCACCAGCTTTTGCAATAAGCAGTTTATTAAGTCCTGCATCTAATCCACTTCTACCTCAGCCCACCCCTAGTAACTCTGTTTTCTCCAGTCCCTTGTCCAATATTGGAACACCTGCAGAGGATTTAAACTCCTTGACTGCCTTGGCACAGCAAAGAAAAAGCAAGCCACCAAATGTAACTGCATTTGAAGCAAAAAGTAATTCAGATGAGGCGTTCTTTAAGCATAAATGCAGGTTCTGTGCTAAAGTGTTTGGGAGTGACAGTGCCTTGCAGATTCATTTGCGTTCTCACACTGGCGAGAGGCCATTTAAATGCAACATATGTGGAAACAGATTCTCCACAAAGGGAAACTTAAAAGTCCACTTTCAGCGTCACAAAGAAAAATACCCTCATATTCAAATGAATCCATACCCAGTGCCAGAGCATTTGGACAATATTCCTACAAGCACGGGTATTCCTTATGGGATGTCTATACCGCCAGAGAAACCTGTCACGAGCTGGCTGGACAGCAAGCCAGTCCTCTCCACCCTAACAACTTCTGTTGGCCTGCCACTCCCACCAACAATTCCAAGCTTGACCCCGTTCATCAAAACTGAGGAGCCTCAGCCGATTCCCATTAGTCATCCTTCTGCTAGCCCTCCCTGCTCTGTCAAGAGTGACTCGGGAACAGCTGACCCTACATCAAAAATTTCCAATGGACTTTCTGATGAGCTAGAGGCTGGTGCGTTGCCTACCTCAAATGGCAAAACAGAAGAAAACCCTCAAAACTCAAGCACCATCACTAACGTGAGCAGCTCCGTGAGCTCCCCGGCAGCAGACTCGGGCTCCAGCGGTGTCGTCACTTTTACAAACCCACTGATGCCTCTCATGTCAGAGCAATTTAAGGCAAAGTTTCCATTTGGAGGACTATTAGAGTCAACGCCAGCATCTGAAACGTCAAAATTGCAGCAGCTTGTAGAAAACATTGACAAAAAGGCAACCGATCCTAACGAGTGCATCATTTGCCATCGAGTTCTCAGTTGCCAGAGCGCACTGAAAATGCATTATCGCACCCATACTGGAGAGAGGCCATTCAAATGTAAAATCTGTGGTCGTGCTTTCACTACTAAGGGCAACTTAAAGACTCACTACAGTGTCCATCGTGCCATGCCCCCGCTGAGAGTGCAACACTCTTGCCCGATCTGCCAGAAAAAATTCACCAATGCCGTTGTGCTACAGCAGCATATCCGAATGCACATGGGAGGGCAGATCCCAAACACCCCGGTGACAGAAAACTATCCTGAGTCAATGGAATCAGATACGGGATCTTTTGATGATAAGAATTTTGATGACATAGACAACTTCTCAGATGAGAATATGGAAGACTGTCCTGACAGCAGCGTGCCAGATACACCTAAATCTGTGGATGCATCACAAGACAGCTTGTCTTCTTCCCCTCTGCCCCTGGAAATGTCAAGTATTGCTGCTCTGGAAAATCAGATGAAGATGATCAATGCAGGCCTTGCTGAACAACTTCAGGCAAGCCTGAAGTCAGTAGAAAATGGGTCAGTGGAAGGGGACGTTTTAACTAACGATTCGTCATCTGTCGGTGGTGATATGGAAAGCCAAAGTGCTGGAAGCCCTGCTGTCTCAGAGTCTACCTCTTCCATGCAGGCCTTGTCCCCATCCAACAGCACTAATGATTACCACAAGTCACCAAGTATTGAAGAGAAACCATTAAGAGCTTTACCAAGTGAGTTTGCCAACGGTTTGTCTCCAACCCCTGCTAACAGTGGTGCTTTGGACTTGACGTCTAGTAACACTGATAAAATGATTAAAGAAGAGTCCCTGAGTATGCTCTTTCCTTTCAGAGATAGAGGTAAATTTAAAAACACCGCATGTGACATTTGTGGCAAAACATTTGCTTGTCAGAGTGCCTTGGACATTCATTACAGAAGTCATACCAAAGAGAGACCATTTATTTGCACAGTTTGCAATCGTGGCTTTTCCACAAAGGGTAATTTGAAGCAGCATATGTTGACACATCAGATGCGAGATCTACCATCACAGCTTTTTGAGCCCAACTCCAGCATCGGCCCCAATCAGAACTCTTCAGTGATGCCTGCTAACACCCTGTCATCGCTCATAAAGACCGAGGTTAACGGCTTCGTGCATGGCTCTCCTCAGGACAGCAAAGAAGCCTCCTCTGGTCTAGTTGCTTCGGGGCCACTGTCCTCTGCCACGTCCCCTGTGCTGCTCCCTGCTCTCCCCAGAAGAACTCCAAAACAGCACTACTGCAACACGTGTGGGAAAACGTTTTCTTCTTCCAGTGCTCTGCAGATCCACGAAAGGACGCACACTGGTGAGAAACCTTTTGCCTGCACTATATGTGGAAGAGCATTCACAACAAAAGGCAATCTGAAGGTACTTTTTCCTCTTACTGTCCTTTGGTTTCATTTTCTCCTTGCTGGGGGTTTTTGATTTTTGACAGCTATTAATGTTGCAGCAGTGGTACCTTGGGTGTTTATGCTGTGATAGTGTGTTTAGTCAGCTCTAGTAGACCTAGATGGCCTCTTGTTGAGTGCTCGTGTTGGCAGCAAGTCTGAGGCATGAGCTGTTTTGATTTAATTAAAATTCATCTACCAGCAAGGCCTGTCTATGCAGAGTGTGAAACAGAACAGCCAAATGATGGTAAGGAGTATTAATTAACAGGGAAATGCATTTTGTAACTCACACACCTCTTCAAAAAGTGAAAGGCTCTTGAATGTGATGTTTTTCATAACTATCATGTAAGATGAGTGTTTAAAAAAAACTATTAACATAGTTCTGGAAATAATGGGCATTACTTTAATTGATTATATAACTAGCATTTCCTACTGATATGTGTTTGAAAAAGCAAATATACTCAAGTTTTAGAACACCAGTTGAGCACTTTACTGTGTACATTTTTCTGTTGACAGAGTATTTCTCTAGAGGTTGCTGCCAGTAATGTGAAATGAATAATTACTTTCAGGCCATTCTGTCTATGCACGAGGCCCTCCGATGAGCAGTCAGTAAAGGATACTTTCTGCCTGTCTGAAAAGGACGTTTATAGGGTAAAGGGTGTCAAATACAATACTTACCATTGCAATGAAAGTGGACATAGCAATTCTAGACCTGAAAGCAGCAATTGACAGAATAATGCAAAGTCATTATAAACTAAATACATGTAATAAAAAAAAAAGAGTAAGAAGCAATGCATTGATCAGCAGGAGAACAGGTTATTCTGGGTAATGGTGATGGGCTAACCTAGAAGTAGTGTATTATTCCAGAGCCCTGTGTTCTCTCTCTTTAATGCCATACATTGTGTAACAAGACTGGACATGTTCATGGACTCCTGCTTTCCCTCTGATCGAAATAAGTTTGAAATTCCTGTCAACCTCTATTTTTTTTTTTTGTTTGTTTCTTTCTTCCTTTCTTTCTTCCCAGGTTCACATGGGCACTCACATGTGGAACAGTACTCCTGCAAGACGAGGCAGACGACTTTCTGTAGATGGCCCCATGACATTCCTAGGAGGCAATCCTGTGAAGTTCCCAGAAATGTTTCAGAAGGATTTGGCTGCACGGTCAGGGAATGGAGACCCGTCCAGCTTCTGGAACCAGTATGCAGCTGCACTCTCCAATGGCTTGGCCATGAAGACCAACGAGATCTCGGTCATCCAGAATGGGGGCATCCCTCCAGCACCGGGGGGCCTGGGCAACGGTGGCAGCTCTCCCATCAGTGGCTTGACAGGAAGCCTGGAGAAGCTCCAGAATTCAGAACCCAACGCACCTCTAGCTGGTCTGGAGAAAATGGCAAGCAATGAAAATGGGACTAACTTCCGTTTCACACGTTTCGTGGAGGACAACAAAGAAATTGTAACAAATTAGGAAAAAGAACTCCGTAAATAACATTCCTGCAAATAGTGCAACCTAGGGTTGCTTTTTTCAAGCTGCAGGCTACAACATTACAAAGACTTTGTTTTGTACCATGTTCTACTTCTAGAGTTCTAAGAGAGCTTATTTATTAGTGATATAACCTTGCTTTGCAAACAAATGCAAGCATTAACTTTGGTCTCCCGTATTTTGAACTAAATACTAATCGACTAGAGTGCTGTAAACTTGCTGTAACATTTATGGCAGTTGCAAGTCTGTTCTGCTAGGTGATCTTATTCTGGCATTAACTTATTTTCTATATCCAGTTTAACACGAACTCTGGTATTGATGCGATGCCTCAGTGATGCATTAGATCTCTAATAAAAATCTGTATATAAATGTACACTTTGATCCTGCTGGAAACTTTATCAGCAAACACATTGTCTAATTTTTCCAGACAGAATTAAGAAAAAGACTGAGAGAATATAGACTGAACAGTGTGGGTCCTTTACACAGCTCAGTTTTTGATTTTTATTATAAAATTAAAACCGCTTTAATTTTTGTAGGTTTAACATTTTCTGTTTTGAACTGTTATTTGTATTGTGCTTTTTACTTGAGTCGTCTTAAATGTTAATACATTTCTGTACAGTAATAAGCACGCGGATTATTAGAGAAGATACTGAAGTGTTGTTTTGGTAGTTGAAACTGAGACGTAACATTTTGCCTTGTAGGTATATTCATTATAGAAAATGTGCTGGACTTTCACAATGCTGCTAAGTATGGCATCTTGAACAACTTCCGTGGACAACTGTAGATGCTCCTGTATATACAATAAGACATCACTTTCATTAAAATGTACATACGTTCCTTACAAGACCAAGCCCTACTCCTTGACCAAGGGAACAAGTATAGTGTTTGTTTATTTTGTATTAGGCATTGGGGGGGACAGGGGGAACCTTGGACTGTTACATGCACTTTCTCGGAAAGTTGAAAGGAAAAGAGGTCCAGTTTCTTTAACATTTAATACTTACTAACAGCAGAGATACTGTAATTTTACTCGAGTAATCAAATACATTTTTGCAACAGATAAAAAATTCGCTGTCTCTGTGTTTTTAAAGTGTACTTGTATTTAGTAATCACTTTGTATTATTTAGCCTTTCCCTTGGTTAACATGAACTGTTGAGGTTGTATGTGCGTGTTTATATCTGTAAGTATGGGTATACATATATGTATTGCATATTAATTGCTAGTATATTTTTCATACCCCCTAATAGTGAGAAATTTCTCCTTAACTATTCAACTCCTCCTTCTCATAAAATTGTAGATATTTTGGCATTTTTAATTTGTTTATTAAAAAAAATGCTGCTAGCAAAGACCTTATTGAGCCTAGGTAAGTTTCCTTTGAAGGAAATAATTTATTACGTTTAAGGCTTGATTTGGTTCAAATGCTTTATATTTGATATTAATTTTATTTTATGAGATTGTATGTTTGTGGCATGCTTACGCTGCTATACCTGTGTTAAGATGTCCACTTGCAAGCCTCCATATACTCTGTGGGGTTTATAACTTGATTGTAAAAAAACATACCAAACAAAACTAATTGCTTTGGCCTTGCACATGATTTGGCTTCCCTTAAAAACCTGCCATGATCATTAACCTCAATGGGAGTTTGTCAAACATAATTCAGTCCAATATTTTCACTCAGTAGAGTTTCATCTCTTTACATTACAATTTATGAAAAAGAAATCAGATTGGCTGCCTTCAAATTATGCCTTCAAAACCACCAACAGGCATAGCCAATTCTGTGTCCATGTGACTATTTTTTTTTTAACAATTCCAAAATTCAGGTGGTTTGTGTTACAGGATTATTTTTCAGGATCACTGTGGGGGTAGTTGCCCACCTTTTTAAACAAGAAGTGATGACTTAGCTCTTCTCATAGCCTGAGTTGCAAATCGGGCAGTAGAGAGGATTTACAACTGAAGAGCTGGGGTGAGAAATACTTTTCTTGAGGAGTTTTCCCCTTCCTATGATTATGAATCCTGCATATTAACGCTGTAGCCTGGATACCTCTTGGACTTTATGTCTTTGGGACTTTTCCTGTTCGAATGTGATGATTCACCTGGTACATGATATGCATTTTTGTTAACATGTAAGTTGTACGCTAGAGCCAGCTGGCTTGTCAATGTGAATATTTAAGAATTTTAAGTCACCTTTTGGTCTCAGAAAAAGGTAAATTAAAAGGATTTTGATGATTTTATCAATGAAATACTAACTAATTCTCCTTTTAAACCGAGTCGAGGTTTGTGCAACAGAGAAGTTGCCAGGGAAGGGTTAGCAGCCCCCAGCGCTCCGGGAGGGTTTCCTCTCCGCGGCTTGAGTTTCATGAGCGCCTTTAACTTCAGCCGCGGAGCCTCTTCCCACGGGAAGCGGAGTCTGTGTGTGCCGAGGGGCCCCGCACTCGCGGACCGTCCCGGGCACCGGACGCTCCTGCCGGTGGGTAACGTTCGTGCTTGGCACAACCGGGGACTAAAAAACAAACAAACAATGCCAGGGAACTAAAAAACAAAAAAGGAGCGATTTTCTTTCTCGTACCTTGGGGAGTCCCCCCCGGCCCGTTCCGTGAGGGCGCACAGCGCGCACAGCGCACACCGCGCTCGGCTGAGGGGCGGCTGGCACCAAGGAGGGCCGGCTGCCTGAGGGGATGCGCTGCCCCAGCCCCCGCGCTGCCGGGTGACGGCCCCTTCTGTGCCCCGGCCCTTCCGAAGCGTTTCGCTGCGGTGCTGGCGGCTCCCCGGGACGGCCTCCCGGCCCTGAGCCCGGCCGGGCGGGGTTCCCGGTGAGCCGGGGCGCTGCCCCGCCGTGCTCTGCTTCGCTCCGCGCTGCCGTCGGCAGAGGTGGGTGCTGGCCGGAGGAGCGGCCCGCGCCTCCATCCCTCTGTGCCGGGCTGAGGGAGAGTGCCCGGGCTGTCCTGGTCTGAGCCATGGGTGCCCGGGCTGTGCCGGGCCGAGGGATGGGTGCCCGGGCTGAGCCGCGGGTGCCCGGGCCGAGGGATGGCTGCCCGGGCTGAGCCGCCCGCTGCGCGGAAGGTGCCGGGCCGTTGTCCCCGAGCTGCTCAGGAGCCTCCCGTTCCCTTTCTCCGGCCAGCCCCGATCCGGGCTGGGGCCAGCCCGCTGCAGCGGCCGGGAGCATCGTCCCTGCGCCCGCAGGCTCGGGGCTCCCCGCCCCGTCAGACGGAGCGCCCGGCTGGCCTCCTGCGAGGGGAAGCGGGGGAGGGAGAGGGTGGGGGGAATAACGTGCTCTGGAAACGGGGAATTTTAAATTTCCCGTTACTCGACACAAGGCCGTGGGGACCGAGGGAAGTTACCTCTCCCCAGAGCTGTCCTGGCAAGCGCACAAAGGTGCCCGCATCGCCTCGCAGCTGGGAGCCGCGCTACCTCGCTGCAATTACTCAGCGCGGCGTTTCTTATTCACAGACACTGAATTAATCCTTATTCAAGAGTAGAATTTTTTTTCTTTACGGTTTTGTTTTCGCGGCCTCATTTTTCTCATTAGCAACAAAGTTTTCTTTCCCCCCGCACCCTTTTTTCCCCTCCCTCTCGTCTCGCCCATCACAATTTTATCATCCATTAAAATAAAGCACAGTGGGGCGGGTTGCTATTCTCTTTTTCTTTCCCTTAAGCGCCAGCGATCGTTCAACGCAATCATTTAATCATCCCGAGTAATTTTCTTCACCCAGAAACAGACGTGATTTATTTAAAAATTGGGCTAATGGCGTGCGAAACGTCCCGGGTCGGGCAGAGCCGGCGGCAGGACCGGGCACGGCCCCTCCGGGCGGGCAGCGCTGCCAGAGCCGGCCCGGGGCCCTCGGGACTGCCCGAGCGGGGACGGGAGCGGGGACGGGAGCGGAGCAGCCCCCGAGGGCTTCATCCTCACGGGCTTCATCCTCACGGGAGCAGCGGGCAAAAGCAGCGGGGCGGACGGAGGGAAGGGCTGGCCAAAAGCACCCGCGATCCCGGCGGAGTGGAGACACAACCAGGGCAGCACATGGGGAGGGCAGGAATGAGGTTTCCGTATTGGCCAGGCAGGCGGGAGAAGGGAGAGGAAGCAGCAAATTGCCCGGTTTATTTCGTGTGCTGATGACGACCAAATCCTAAAGTCTTTTCTCAGGGAAAAGCCTGTTGAATTTCAGTGTTTCTTCCTAGGCTGGGCATTGGTTTGAGACTTAAGCACAAGTTGCAAGCCCTCCCAGTTGCAGCAGGCAGCAAATGCCTCGGTTTGCTCCTGCTTTGTGAAGAATATTTGCTGACAATCAAAATGCAAGGGGTGCTGCTTGTTTTGACCATTTATTTGGGCGTGCCTCCTGCTTTTGAAAGTCCTGAAGTCACAATTTACCTGGCTGTGTCTTTGCAGGAGGCCAGTTTTACTTGGCAGCAGAAGGTGTGACTTTGTAGCACGACAGTTCTTTTTTGCTGTCTCCTTGCCAGTGTTCCATAGCTCCGCAGATTTGTTTCCCTGTCAGTGCTCAGCAGTTCTCCAGGTTTGTTCCTCTTTGGTTGTTTTGGGATTTTTTAGTGGTTTTTTCTTTTTTTTTTTTTTTTAAACCAATTAAAATAACTTTTTAAAATTTGTTTTCCTTCTCTTATGCATATGAGTTGACAGAAGTTAAAATAATGTTTTGCGAATAAGTAGGTACAGCTATTTACACAAGCTGGAAGCAATATGTCTGTTAACTGCCAAGCTGAAATATAGTGACTGAAAGATTTCACCTACAACACAGGCTGTTACAGAAATATGTATCTCTAGACAAAACATTGAGGAGTAGAGACTTGGAAATACAAATCTTAATAGGAAAGAGCAGGAATAATTGGAAAGCATGGAGCTTCAGCTGAGAACAGAGTTACTGACAGCGGTGTTTATGATTTTCTGATTTGATTTTTCTGGGTTTTACATCCAGGTTACAGTTAATATTGGAATGGTTACCCTGAGCAAGTCCCTGTGTCACTTTGACAGTGGCCTAGGAAATGCCTGGAAGATGGTGAGTGCATTGTGATTCCTTCTTGGGAAGGTCTTGTTCCAGGGACATGGGACACCAGGATGCCCTGAACCACATCCAGTGACTGAAATACTTTACAGGTGTAGGAATGGTAGTGATTAAAATGACATTTCTGGCTTAAATCATATTATTGTTTTGTCCTACCACAAATCTCTTCAGTCCCCATTTTATCTTCTGTTTTAATTTAGACATGTATTTTTGAATCCACAAGCTAAATTTCTTAAGAGGCAAAATTTCTCAATGATGTGCGAAGGGGAGCAAAAAAGAGTGAAAAAAAGAGAACAGGAAAGAGGAATTTTCTGCATTGCTCAAGTGTGTCTGGCAGTGCAGGAGCTGGTGAGGAGCATACCTGTGAGGGTTGCAGTAATTCTGTGCAATGTCTGTGTGGAGAGCAAGGCCAACATCTCAGAGAACACCTGTGAGAGCCCTCACTGCAGAGCTGCAAAGTAAGAAAGTGATGCCATCCCTCTTTTTATAGCAGTTAGTTAGTTGAGCCAAGCTGCAAGCTCTCCTGAACTTTCAGAAGTTGCTGTCACTTCTGGGAGGAACTTTAAAGTCAGGTTAGATGGGCACTAAAAATGTGTCCATGCCCATGTTATACCTGGTCACCTCTGCTGATAAGGAAGATTCTCTCTGGAAAGATCAGCCCTGAAACTTCTGGTGTCATTTCACTTCAGAAGTAAGAAGTCTCTCCATGTTAGCAGACACCCACATCATCTGTACAGACAGCTCTCTTGGCCAGCACAGTGCTGAAGTGCAAAGGTCTATTTTCATTATTTAAAGGTCTTAAAAATGCAGCATCACAGTGTCAGGTGGGTGTAGCAGAAGCCCTGAAGCACCTGGCATCAGGTGCTGCAACATGAGAACTATTTAGAATTGAATATGGAAAGCAAAAAATGGAGAGGTCTGGCACACTGTGATGGATTTAACCCTGCTCATCACTACCGTCTTTCTTTTTCCTCATCCTTTTTATTAAAATAAATTCCAAAGTGAAGGCAGTGAGACTTAATTGGATGAATGATGTTAAGAATTTTTTTCAAAACACTGCTTGCTTTGAAAGTAAGCTTTTTCTAGTAGTGAATAATTCTGAGTTGCTTTACTTTCATCAGGATTTTAAAATGTCAGTTAATACATAGTGAAGCCAACATTTGTTTCATGTGTACAATAACTGAGTGGATAATCGTGTTTGGTACTAAATGTGCATTCATATGAACCCTGTGTTTCTGGTGGTTAGAGGTTTCATAGAAAGAAATTATGTAGAGAGGGACAGAACAGATTTCAGAGGTTTATGTGTCTATTTACCTGTCTAGGCTGAGCACTGAGGGGTCTCAGCCCCTTGTGCCAGAGCTGCTGCTGAGAAGGGGCTGGCTGTGGTGTTAAATCACCTGTTAGCTCAGCTAACACACACCAGCACAGAGCTCTGGTACACTGAACCAACCTAACCTCCTTCAGTGAGCTGAACTTATTTTGGCTTCCAGCACTGAAGAGTGCCTGAGTGCTGCACAGACAATTTTTGTAGTGCTGGGTGTGGCTATTTAAGGTGTTACTTTCTTTCCCTTTCAGTTCAGATGTTTATTCTTGTCCACTGATATTTCTCCTGCTTCCATATTTGAATGGGTGCAATAGATCTCATAAGAACCCTTCATTCATATCAAAGTCTGAGGGAGTTCTTATTTGGTTCCTTATTTAAGATAGGAAAGAGTCCAAAATGTACTGGGCAGGTTTGCAAAGCTTAAGGAGACCATTTTACAAAAGAAGGTCGAGCTTATGTATCAGTGAGTCAGGCAGAAAAGAATTCATAAAGCTATGTCTTGTTTGAGCCAGAATTTCACCAGGTGTTACCTTCCAAACCTAGCCTCCTGAAGGGACAATTGTCTGCAAAATAGGCTTAGCTTAAAATGCCACTGAGTATGACTAAATTTGCACTGAAGTGGGGGAAGAGCACTCCTTGATTTGTCCTGTTGTTACAGAGCACAGCAGTAGCAGCTTAAAACACTGGGGCTGTTACTTCAGGCTCCTCTTACTGACATCAGACAGGCACCTAGAGTCACTTTTCCTGCATGACCCATACAGAAAGCAGGCTGGGCCCCTGTGTTCTCTCCTGGATCTTAAGAAGTTATTAAACCAATTCCTTCTTTTGAAAGCTGTATGCATTCATGCTGGCATCCTCAATAAAGCCGGGACACAAACAAAAAAGCAAACAGACCAGTCACAGTAGCATTCAATGCACTTAAACTTGGAGGAAATGAAAATCAATATTTGTCAAATGGAGGGAAAAGGTAAAATGGACTGAGGAAAAATGTCTGGCTTTCTTAAAAGCCATTAGTGAAAATGAAAAGTTAACAACAATACTGGAATTTAATTCCCGCATCGGTGCTGTTTGAACCTGCGGTTTTGTTGTTTTCCCTCTCCGAGGATGCACTGGCTTGGTGCACACATATTCCTTTATTGTTAGCACTGCTGAATGGAATTTATTACATTTTAATTATGAGTGGTTTGGAACCCTGGAGGCTTATCTAGATGTTTTGCTTGTGGCTGAAATGCAAGGGGATAATTTAGGAGATGGAAGTTTCATCTCTGGTTCAGGGCACATGTGGCCTCAGCCAGTTGCTCCAATCTGCTGATGTGTTGTTGGAACTAACCTTTAATTCCTTTAGTTCCTTACCTTTAATTTTGCTTATTTTGGGTATTTAGATAGGAAGTCTCTCACTGGTCTTTTACAATGTCTGTATATCATACATGGCTACTCTCTGAGAACACAAATGGTTCTAAAACAGCCAACACTCTGAGAACATAAATGGTTCTAAAACAGCCAACACTCAAGTATTTTGCATTTCAGCATCTACTGGAACATCTGGAAGTGCTCTGTTGGTACCTCAGTATGTTATTTGTCACTTATTAGATGAAGTTCAAAAGTTAATCCTGTATTATAGACACATTTTCACTGTATTTGTATAATCAAATTATCAGATTTTGCAGAAGGTCTCAAGAGACACTATATTTTTGCTCAATTATTGGATGTAGCCACAATCTTTTAAAATTTTCCATGTAGACCAGCTGCCCCTTTCCTGGGAACAGTACAAGGAAATACTGATTCCATTGCTGCCTTACAAACAAGTACCCAGAGCTGATTTCCAGTTCTGTGATATTTATCACAGATAACAGATTCAGGTAATCAGTTCTCTTTATATATTTCTCATAAATGAAGACAATGGTAAGAAAAAGTATATTGAATTGCAAAGGTCATATTTAATAAAAAGAACAATGCTGGGTAATGTGCAGTGTGACAATTTAGGGCCAGACTTGTTGCCTTTGTGACTCTCGGGATTGTTTGAGGCAGGATGATGTGAAAGGGCTGATGGCCACTGTGGTGTAGTGGAGAGTGCCCTGAAATAAACTCTGCAAACTGGAGTCCTGCAGCTGCTGGTTTTGGTGCAACTCTCTAATATTTTCTTATGCTCTACTACTCATCTTGAAGGACTTTTTAGTTGAGAATAAGGTATTGACATCATTAACATAAGAAGAATCTGGCCAGCAATTTCCAACTCCCCAGCCCCCCTCCTCTTTTGCAATTTGGCTTAAATTTGAAGCTTGTTCAATGGTTTATTTTGCTATTCCAGTTTATATAGTGCTCCATTTAAACCATCCCAAGGAATCATGATTTTTAGAATGTGCTATCCTATCTAATAATCAAGCTGTTAAAATGTGTTGACACAGAGTCACTTAAAATCATGGCCCAAGCCCCATGACAGTGGACAGTTACCAGCTGACATCCCAGACAAACACACTAAGATCATCTAGATGCCTCCTGCCCTTCTGGACAGCAGTTTTCCCACAAAAAGTAATGATATTTTTATTTTTAATGTTATCAAAGGAAATAAATGAGTCTAGTGTGTGATCAGTTTTTATGTATGCAAGGGGCAGGGGCAATGTGCAGATGGAGCCAGGACCTGTAGCTGGCATGGGATGTGACTGGGGGCTGTAGAGGGTCAGATCCAGGCTGCTGCATTTCCAAATAACATTTTGGGGAGATTCAACCTTAAGCAAACAAAATTATGATACAGCTGGTTGCTGCAGAAGGCTCTGAAGTAGCAGGGAGTCCTGTGATGATGTGATCTGTCTCTCTGCAGGATTAGTAGTGTTCTCTCCCCTTCCACCCCCTCATTCCTTTCTTTCTCTCTCAGGGGTTAAGGCTCTGTGTAATGCTGACAGTTACTGGGAAAGGTTCTAACAGCAGCAGAGCTGGTGAAAGACAAGACTATTTATAGAAAACAATAAAGTAAAAATAAGTGTAAGATTAAATATCAGAAGCTACCAGCTATAGCACCTTTTCTCCTCCTCCTGTTAAGTAGTAAAAAGCATAATTTGGAAAGGCTCCCTGCTGGAATTGGAGAAGCTGGTTCATTCTGCATGCCAAAGGGAAGCTGAGATGTTCATTTTCAGGATGGCATTTCCTCAGCTTCTGCAGAGCCATTCCCCAGCTGGGATTAGAAGCTCACAGGCTGGAGGAAGTGAGATTTTTCTGCTGGGGATAAAACTAAGCTTTTGTTTTCTCATGGTGAGTGAACATCTCGAGTGTTCCCAGTGCCACCACAAGTGTCTAAAATGATGGGATGGACGTGCATCATGGTCTGTGCCTCATACTGAGGCACACTAAAAGGGCTCAGCCTGCCCTGCTATGTTCATATATAAGAAATGATGTGCAGAAAAGAGTTTGGCTACAGCAGGGGCAGCTGTGGAAGTGTTTTGGATGAGATTGTCCTAAATCAGAACTTTTATTTCTCTTCAGCAAATCAGATGTACAGAAGTCTCAGGTTCTGCTCTGTATTTCTCTATTCTCAGAGCCCAGCTGGACTCTGTTGAATATTATGCATTTTCTCTTTTGGTGGAAATAGTTAAAGGAATCTGCCCAAGTCTTAAAAACTGCATTTAGTTCCCTACACCTTCCACTAACCAATTTGATATATAGTTTTCTTCTTTATTTCATCTTGAAAGGCTTGTGTGGATCCAGCACTGTCCTTTTAAATGAACCAATTTCAGGATGGGAAGCTTTGCTGCCTTCTGATTGCATTACAAACAGAGTTTGGCAGATCTGGAGGTTTATTTTTGTGGAGGGTGAGAGTACAGTGGCTACTAGTAGCTGCTGAGCCTTTGGCTAGTCTTATTTAGTTACTAGTCTTAGTTACTATTCAATTTCTTTTTCCTTCTGTTCTTTATTGTTTCTAGATATTTGTAGTTGATTGAGAAAAATATTGATGCCATTATTGTCAGCATCAAAATGCTTTTAACTACCAGATTTCTGTGAATTCACTTGCAGACCAATAACTCCAGTTAAAATAAAATCAGAGAGTTCTAGTAATATTTCACAGGATTTTGTTTCAGCAGAGGGAGTGTTGTTTCCAGAAGAGTTTATGTAACTGCTGAAAATCTGAACAAGTCACTGCAAAAGACTTGACATTGAGAGTCAAACTATTTAATAGTGGTCAAATGGTGCTAACCAATTTTAGTCTTTATAAAATCAGAAATGTTACCTCTTTCTGGTTCAGCAGTGAACCTACAGTGACTCGTCAGGTGATGTTGTGGCTTTTTCCTTTGCTATTGTGGAGCACAGTATTGATCAGACTGTGAAATAATACAGCAGCTGAAGCTCAGGTAGCAAATATGCCTTGGATTGATCCCCTTTTACTAAGGCTCCTGTATCCCAGCATTATTTATGGCAGAAGGATTGAGTCTGGAAAATAACTGATAAATACCACCTTGTGGCACCTGTTTAAGTGATGGGATAGAAAGCACTCCCTAGTTTGTTAACTTTAAGTATTGGGAGCAGAAGCATTGTGCACATAATAATATTATGATTCATACAAACCGCTTTCCAACCAACTCGATATATTTCATTACCTCCTTTTCAGCAGAAGTATTGATTTTTGTTTTATGGTTTTATAACACAATTTCAAGGCTGTTGTAGTTTAATGAGCCATGTTTTTATGATGTTTAAAAAGATTTGAAGCATTTGTTGAAATAAATATTATGGATTGCCCAGCTCTTGTCACCTCTTCTTTCTCTCTGCGCTGAGCATCAGCCCAGCATAAGAATGAATAGGGCAGGCAGCTCTGTGGCTTTTTGTGCTTTTTGTGCCTGAGATCAAAGTGCTGCTGGAGAACAATAGCAGGCCACACTTCTGTGTCCCTGACCACACACAGCAGCACCTGCAGAGCACTAAAATGTCATTGTTGCTTCTGCAGTTTGAGCACAGAGGAAGCACCACTGAGGTGGCAGATGATTCTAATAATACTTGATGTGAATTGATGGGGAAGGAGGACCATAACACAGAGGGCTTTTTATTATAAGCCATGACTTCCCAAGCTGTGAACAACAGAATACTGCACCTGTGGACTTTCTTCCAATCAGCCATTATGGAAAGTGACAGATTTTATTAACTTAAGGAAAAACTTTTCAACATGGGAAAGTTGTGGTTTATTTTGGAGACATGAAGGAAAAAAAGCAAGTGATATATTACAGATTTCCCACTGCTCATACTTTTCTGATGTGCATTGTGTTTTTAATGTGCTGTAATAGAATCACAGGGGCATTATTAGAAAGATTTCATCTTTTCTTGTCTTTTTCAGATAAAACAACATCTATGGGATTTTTTTCCCTTTTACCCATTGCTTCATGTCTTATGTTAGATGAATAATGGAACTGACAGGAGAATCAATCTGTTGGTCAAAGATATCTCTCTCTCTATATATATATATAATAGTAAGAGTTCTATAGGATAGGTGAAGTTGGACAGAAAAGACAATTAGGTAGAAGAAGCCCTCAACTTGTTCACATAGAAGCAGTTTATACAGTTTATACTGGTCAGTGTCTGTTCAGTCAGCTCCTCCCTCGTGCATCCATCTTTGGGAAGGTTTGGCAGGGCAGGAGCTGCCATGAGGGCTGCAGGACTGTGCTGCTGTCAAAGGCATGTGCAGGAAATGGAGCTGACACACATTTTTCCAATGCAGAGTTTATATTCAACTCCAAACAGGTCAGGTTATCAGTTTTATTCACAACAGCTATTCACCACTGCTGGAAGAGCTCCTGTAATATTTCTGGAATTATGACAATGTTTCAGTCTGGGTTTTAGAAATAAATAGAAGAGCAGCAGTATTTGTTTCTTTGGGTGGCCGTCATGTGCCCTGTGCTGTAAAACAGGTTCTGCCAAAGTTGGAAACATTGTATGGCTGGTGGTCAAATATCAGACTGATTCCTGCTTATACCATAAATTAACTAAGTGCAGGGTCTGATTTACTTAGAATTCTCCTTTTACTTTTATTTCTCAGAATATGTGGCCACATTCTGACTCTATTATGGCTACAGTGATTTTGCTAGCCACAGACACAAGCCTCTGATACCCACATGAATCCAGCCACACCCAAATTTTTGTGTAGGTGCAATTAATATCTTGATGATGTAATTCAGGTTACCTTAAAAAAAAGAACACACATAAAGAAGGAATTCATTATGAGAATTTTATTATCTTCATATGCATGTAGTTTTTATACAGCCAGTTTTGAAGGAATCAGAAGTTGTAATTCATCTAAAATTAATGGCTAAGAGTTGACAAGTCAAGCATAAAGTCAGCTGGATCATGATTGTTAGCTAAAAGCATAGTGGTTTCTGGTGATTCTTTTTGTTCTAAAAATAATGCCTGGAAGAACTGGAAATCATTTTGCAGGAAACCCTTAAGTAAAGTGTCACACAGAGTAGTTGGTAGAATATTACACTTTTCATTTGCACAAACAGATGGTAAGCTTGGCCTCAGATTTAATCAGGGGGTGACAGACAGGTAGTGCTGTTGTATATTTTGGATGAAAACTTCTTTTCAGAGAGACAGAGAGTGTTTCATTCAATGGCCTGTGTACCAAGCAAGAGAAGCACTTGCCAGATATTCTTATTATCCTTACTCTTACTTTAACTACTATTGGCGTTAAAACACACAAGAAAGCTGCTGATTTATTCAGTCAAGTGCAAAACCTCTTTGTTTTGATATTCTTTTCTCCTCCTCTTTTTTTGGCAATGCATGTAGCAATCCAGAGCACCCAGAAATGTGTCTGTGATTAAACTTGTAAGCAAATAAATGCCTTAACAATTCAGGATTCGTGGATCTCTGGCCATATTCTTTTTAGCTAACTTTTTAGATAAGATTTTGATATCATTTGTTTCCCTTTCCCTTCCCAAAACCTAATACCTGGTAACCTAAGCAAACACAATCTGTTTCAGAAGAGAGATTCAAGCGAGTGCAGCCACTGGTGTGTTTTAATGTCACTGCAGAGATTATGTTACAAAATCTTTTTTTCTCCCCTTCAAATGGAAGTCCCCTGATACCCTTGTCAGAGACCATTTGTTATGGAGAGTTTTGTAAAGCAATCAAAATTAATTCACAGTGATCTTTTCACCCAGAACCTCCAGCTTCAAATAATGGCCTTTCTCAACAGGTGCTCATTGTGGCAGCTTGACTCCAACTTGCCAGACTGAGGAGTTTATTCTTCAGCCATATTTAAGAATAGAATCCTGAGCTTGTAATTTACTAATCTTAAACAGCTGCCCAGGAAGGCACACACCTGCTTAAAGGAAGTATTTCTTGTGTCTTTGAGATCTAAAACCTAAGGATGTTTTCATGTTTGCCTATTTTCTTACTTCATAAAATCTCATGTACAAGTAACTAGAAAACCTGTCCAACAACAATGCCACATAATATCACAGTCTTATTAGGAATCTGCTTGTGTTGATTGTTCTTGCAGGGGGGCAAAATTCCCCCTGAAACAAATTACAAATTACTTTGATTTTTTTTTCTTCCTCCTGAGTTAGGGTTTGTAATAGGTTTCATTGTGAAATAAAATAAAACCATTTTAAAGGTAGCACTAATAGGCTGCACTCATTGTGAGCGTTGAGAACTTTGCCAAATGTTTGCTAATCTCTTGCAGGTACTGTTTAAATATGTTTCATTTGAGCTGCAAAAGCAGAAGTCTACTTGTTAAAAATATTTTTTAATGTCCTGGGTGGGAAGGGAAATAATTTAGTTCAGTAAAACAGAATGTATCATTAGAAATACCTGAGCTGCTGCTGATACCAATATATCATATTTTTATTTCTTTAACTGTACATGGGCAGGTAAGCAAAGAAGTATTTTTCCAGTAGGAAGACAGCCTGTGGAGTGTAAAGCCATCCTGGACAAAGCACATTTACACTATTATAATTGCAGTAGGAGAGATACTGGTGTCACCTCTGCTGTGATTAACTTACAACCATGCCCAAAATGCTGCAGCAGTTGAACATGTACAGAAGAATATTTTCAGCTGGCTTTACCACACTGGATGTAATCAGCATGAGAACTTCTGTGAACATCAGTGCAGGACTCAGAGCACACAAAGGAGGAAAAAAGGGAATTAAAGACTCAGTTAAGAATATCCAGGAAAAGTTTGCCTTTGTGTAGCTAACACTAGCAATAGATGGTGCTGCTGATGAGGCTGAACTGGGCCTTTGTCAGTGCCTGTTTCTGGCTTTAGGAGCAGTCATCAAGGGCCTTTGTGAGCTGGTTCCTGAAACACCGGGAGCCCCCCCAGGGCATCCACCCTCAGTGACACCCCCAAAACAGAGACACACCTGGGGCATCCCCGGCCCTGCCCACTGAGAGCCTTCAGCACCAGTGTTTGGGGGAATGGTGCAGGAAAAACAGCTCGTAAGGAGAAAGGGAAAGAAGTTAAAAAACATCAGTCAGAACCACATGAACACTAGTAAGCTTTACTTGAGAAAAGTATCAAAGTGTTTTAAGTTGAATGCTGAGAAAAGAAAGCTTAGAATTAAGAGGAAAGAAACCATCTCCTGCTGTCTAATTTTGCCTGTGTTCAGGGAAACAGCATTTTGTTGGTGCCAGAGAAGGAGCTGACCTTATCATCAATTTCTCCTAATGGAGAGTTCCCCACATTGGCTTGCTGCTCAAGGCAAAAGGGGATGATGTTGCTTTTTATTTCAATAGCACCATTTATTTGGGACACTCAAAATATTCTATACATGTAAGTATTGGACAACACTAGTTCCTTTAAAGCAGATAAATATCATTTTAGCTCCTCAGTAAAGTAAAGGACTTTGCTAGTAAGGATTAGTTAAGCAGTTTGCTTAAATTCAGAAGTGACTTGCTACAGAAATAAGAAGGGAATCCACACCCTGATTCCCCTCTTATTTGTACTGGTTTAAACCAGATGTAAGAGAGACAAGACTCATGTCTCAGTGGCTGCAAGACCTGATTCCTTGTTACAATTATGAAATTAGTCAGACTCCTTTCTGGAGCTCAGTGAAATACCCAAGTCCTGGTGGTGGATTCCTTACTCTTGCTAGGCTGCTTTGCAGTGTAGGTCACCAGTACATAAATGCTGGTGTGAAATCTGGAATATGGAACTGTTTATAGGGTATCACCAATGAACTGTACTCGTTTGGACTGCTGAGAGACTTGACAAATGTCAAATGTCTCTTGCTCATCTCATGCAGGTTTTGTTGCACTATTTAAATATGTTTCCTATGACCTGCTCTTGCAGTAACCTATGAAGCACATTTAATCCTATTGAATTACATTAAGTATTTGTACCAATGGAGAATCACCCATTTACACTCGTGTTTTCAACCATACTGAGCAGTTTTTTCATTCTCCTAACCTGAAACACACCCAGTAGATTTCGGAACCATGGAGGTGGGTGGGTAAAGTGGAATAGTGCCTAAATGCTTATAGATAACTTATAGCAGCAGAGGAAACTACACTCCAGCATCACATTCATGTAGAATAATGGTAATTTGAAACCAAGCAACTTTTGTATAATCTCTTATCTTCCCATTTAAGAAATCATATCGCTGAAGGCTGAGAAATCAGCTAAAATGTAAACAAACAATGCAATGATTTCCTCCTGAAGCTGCTAGCACTTACCAGCTGTTAGATGTATGTATTTGCTCCAATGGAATATTTAACTCCAGTGCAGCTGACTAGTTTATTGTTGTTGATGGTGTAACTGATTACCCTGTTGCAATTTGAGATGTGAATAACCCGATGGTGTTATCTGCTACTCTTACCCCTTCTGAGGCTTGGGGAACGGAGAAGTTGTCAAGTATTGTTGATGTAAAAGTGAAGGATATAACTCTCTATTTTTTTAATTACTTGTGCTTCTTTTTCTCTCTTTTTGCCAAGGTGAAGCTGTCACCTCAAACAAAGCCTGTTTCCTGCTGTTACCTTTTGGGCAGCTTGGCAGCCTCTCCTTTGCCATGGCCCCGTGGCTGGGGCAGGTGGGATGTGAGGAATACTGGCACCTCTGGCACTGTGCAGGGTGCCCAGACACTGCCCCCAGGTGTGGGGATCCTCTCCTCTGCCCCTCTCTGCCCACACAGAGGAGCCCCTCAGCTCTCTGCTGGCAGCACAACTGCTCCCTGCAGAACACCTCTCAGCACTGCATCCAACCCTTCTGCTCCCTGCAGAACACCTCTCAGTACTGCATCCAACCCTTCTGCTCCCTGCAGAACACCTCTCAGCACTGCATCCAACCCTTCTGCTCCCTGCAGAACACCTCTCAGCACTGCATCCAACCCTTCTGCTCCCTGCAGAACACCTCTCAGCACTGCATTCAACCCTTCTGCTCCCTGCAGAACATCTCTCAGTACTGCATTCAACCCTTCTGCTCCCTGCAGAACATCTCTCAGTACTGCATTCAACCCTTCTGCTCCCTGCAGAACATCTCTCAGTACTGCATTCAACCCTTCTGCTCCCTGCAGAACATCTCTCAGTACTGCATTCAACCCTTCTGCTCCCTGCAGAACACCTCTCAGTACTGCATCCAACCCTTCTGCTCCCTGCAGAACACCTCTCAGTACTGCATCCAACCCTTCTGCTCCCTGCAGAACACCTCTCAGCACTTGCATTCAACTCTCCTTTCCCTGTGAATGCATACATGTAAACAAAAGAATAACTACCTTTAAAAATACAAATTATTCTATGAAGACTTTCCAGCATGGGAATTGTGAAGCAGTAAATTCAAGACAATTGTGTTGGCATAACCCTGTTTGTTACTTGCATAAGTGAGGGGTTGTTCTGTCAGGTTCCTTGGATCTCATGAGCTGTGTTGGCTGTTTCTGAGCCTCCACTGGGTACTAGGTCATTTTTGTTGAGATCAGCATTCCCATTAGGGTCACTGGCATGCTTCCTGTGCAGTGGCAGCTGCCCTGAATGTGTGAGATCCTGGCAGGTAAGAGCCCTATAGGTAGGAATTCTCTTTACAGAGCTTGTTTGTTTCTTGGGTTCTTATAGTTCTAGTTTCTCTTATTGAGCAGCAATTCCGATGATTTAATGATCTAGAATAATATGCTGCCCTTTCTTTTAATAATTATTTAAATTATTTATTTTTCAACTGTCAGAATATGCCAGGACCAGGATGGTGAAATACAAATACAATTAGAAAACACCTGAGTTTTTTGTTTGGAAATACACCTACCAAATTTGGAAATAACTTTTTCTAATATATTAAATTAAGTTAATTAATTAGGCCGGTACCCTGCCTAATATATGAGTAAGGAATAATGGTGTAGTGATGCATACTTTGATGCAAGTATCTCACCTAAGTGCTTGAGATCTTAATGGTGATAAACAGAGATGCATTTAAATTCTCTGCCTCAGTTTTCCATGTGTTGAAATAATGTCCAAAACTTCCTGCCAAGGGAATTGTAGAGACTTGTGAGAAGGACCAAGTGTGCAGTAAGACGTAAATTAGGACATCTTCACTGAAGGCAGACATAACTGAGAAACTGAGCCAAAATAAGGATCTGTGTAGGATGCTCTGTGTGCCTTGGGTGGAGCAGGTGTTTGCACCCGACCTACAGAGAGCCCTTCTAACTGAAGTCTGTTCATCTTTTGAGGTGTCGGGGTAGAAGCAGTGTTAAACATGTGAAAGACAATTGCGTGAATGTTTTGGAAATTATGCTGGAGTCAAAAAACCAGAGGATTTAGGGTGCTGCCTTAAAGCAGTTTGTTTTCAGTTTTCTGTAAAATACAGCAATGCAGTTGAGTAATATGTTTGTAAAATGTCTTATGGGAGTGTGATAGCACAACAAGGCTCTTTGCAAGGGCAGAGAGGGGAGGCAAAGAACAGTGTCTCTTGTGTGACTACATTACAATAGG
The DNA here is from genome assembly GCF_035770615.1 of Melospiza melodia melodia. Lineage (NCBI taxonomy): Eukaryota > Metazoa > Chordata > Aves > Passeriformes > Passerellidae > Melospiza > Melospiza melodia. The sequence continues at coordinate 11,080,318 of NC_086206.1, read as the reverse complement.
ACAGTCAATGACATTGTAATTCCTCGGAATCTTTTCTCCAAATGATGCAAAAAAGTGATTGTCTAGAAAGAAATCAACAACTTGTCTGTTTCTTAACAGAACAGCTATGTTGCCTTCCTTCCTTTTAGTTAGGGCTGCTTAATCTTGTCTGTCAGTGTGTGTGGGGTGTGTGAGCCTGGCCGGGTTCATGGGGAAGAGCTGGGCTCTGGCAAAGGCAGATGGAGTGGTGCTGAACATTCCTCTCTGAGGGACACAGGGGGACTAAAATGCAAAGAGCCTGTGAATTACATGGTACGTAATTTTAAAATATGAATTTCATGCTCCAGTCAGTGCAGTGATCGTGGTTGTGCCACAGAAGCCACTTTTATTCTGTCATTGAACAGACTGATTCATTAGCTCAGGCTGATGAAGGTCATTTATGCAAGTCCTCTATAAAATGGCAGCTTTTAGGGTAGTTTTTAGGGTTTGTTTTTCTCTTACCTATTTTTACATCCCAAAATCCTTAGGTTTCTATTTCAGCTGTTTCCCCCCTTGGTTGAGGTAGAGCTGCCTTCCTGTGTGTCCAGTGTTCTGAAACACTTGTAACTCCTTCTCCTGCAAAGGGAGAGTGATGCAGAAGGAGCAGGGGCTGTCCTGTAATAACTCCACGAACCACTGGATGGTGTTTGAGGCAGTCTGAGCTCTGGGTGAAGTCTCTCTGCCCCAAATCAATGAATAGCTTCTTGTGCAACTGAGCTGAACCAGGCCATTTGAGTCACCCAACATGAAACTTTCTGTTCTCCGTGTTTATTTAAGACTGTTGAATTTGGACATGTTTAGAAAGAATAAAAATGCTCAAATGTGATTGTTCCGGGATGATAAATGGAAGATTCCCGTATTGATGTTAATTCAACTTTACCATTGCTGCCTAAAGCAGCCCTTAATTCCATTCTTGTTTTTTAATTAAAATGGGTGGGTTACTCTGGGCTGGATTTGCCTTGTTTTCTCCCACTGAGCAATACTTCACACTGTTGGTGGCCACTGAAACTTAAGTAGGGCCAGATTTACTGAGTTCTTGCACAGCACCACAGGGCCAGATTTTGTTACTCCTTCCTGTATGTGATAGCACTCTATGCTTATTTTAAGCTAATGGTGTCGCAGGATTGGAAAAATAAATTTCCAATTCTTCTTGTTCAGAAGTTTAAAACCTTCAGAAGACTATCAGGATCTATGTTTTGTACCTCAGCCCCCTTCTATGCATGAAATACACAAGTATCAGTTGTCTCAAAAAAACTAATTTAGACTGAGTTACATACTCTTCCAAGGTTCACCTTTTAGGATTAATTTGATCTGAATAAAAGATATTCCCTGGGTGTCAGCAGTGTCTGTGGACCAATGTGTTGCCAAAGTATCATAGAACAAATCTGGTGCTATGTTCTATGTCTCTCTTCTAACTGCTAGTAGAAAACTTTGAATAATAAAATTAAAACTGCCTTTAAAAAAAGAAAAAAGTCAAGTTCACTATTACCACTTGATTATTTCTTGAGTGTTCTTTGGCCTCATTTTCCTTTGTATTACACTCAGTCTTCAGAGTGATTTGTTTTTGGGGGTTGTTGTGAGTGTGGGCTGGTGGTGGTGGTAGGTTTTGGAGGTGGTATTTTGTTGCTTCTGCTTTGTTTCACCCAGAAAACTGAAGTTGGAGGACCTGTGCTTTCATCTGTGCTGTGGGTGACCAGTGTCTTTGGGGCAACGTGGAGCCAGCACAGAAAGCTTCCAGAATAACAGCGCCAGGTCAGTTGCTGCCAACCTGAATAACATCAAGGGCATGCACTCGCTTTCCTCCCTTGTCCTACTGCACTATTGACCAAACCAGGGAAAAAAGTATCAGGAATTTTATTTAGGTCAGCATGCTAGGAGTTCTTTGTGTGAGTATGCAGAGAAGTGGAAATGTGTGTGATGTCTCTTCCTCTCTAGCTCAAATAACATTTTTTCATCTTTAAAGACAAAAGAGGTGGAAATATACACTCAGCAACCAATGCTAAAGGAGTGAAGCTTGAAAGACTAATTGTGAAATCTGATTCTGTACAAGCTTTGATGAGCATGCTTTGACTTGGAATTGCAGTTTCACTAGGCTTGATAAAAACGACAGAGAATTCAGTTGGAAACAGACCTGTTGAATCTCCTGGGCTTTGTCTCTCATCCAGAAAGTGTACCTCAAAACAATTATAAAAGTAGTGATTTATAGCACAAAGTCACCTTGAATCCTGAGCTGTTACAAGTGCTTTCAAGTTACATTATTTTCCAGCTGTGTCACTCTCCCTAACTATCTGTGTCACAAAGCATTATGCCAAAGACATCAGCTGCAATTCGTTTTCTTAAATATCTGACTTTAAAATCTGTGTCAGGCAATTTGTATCATCTGTCAAACAACTGTCAGAAAGGGCCAAGAGGGAAACACCTGAGAAAAGCAAAGTGCTGAAAGATCTGTGTGAGTGCAATGCTGTGTCCTGTAGGAGCAGCTACCTGAGGAGATCCTGGAAAAGCCAGGAACACTGGCAAGATTTTGTGCATCAGGGCAGGTTGGAAATGCAGCCTTGGATCAGATGGTGTGGCTGCTGATGGGGGTCTGGTGGCCTTGCACAGGTGACTGCTTCTTGCAGGAGCTTTATGGCCGGCCTTACAATGACTGGTAACACTTTCCATCAGGAGCTGGAGTCTTACCCTGACATCTTGAAATTATACTTTACCTGTTAGAAATTCTTTTAGTTACTCTTTGTGGACCAGTGCTCTGACTTTCTAAATAGAAGATTTAAACTGGCCTTCTTTTAGTTGTGTGGTTCTTTATTAATTTGTAGAATGAGATACCTTTTTTCCCAACCAGGCTACACTTATTTCTTTCACTCTACAGGAGTTTTCCATAGACTGTAATGTTCCTTTTCTTTGCCTCCTGCCCTGAATTTTTATGTGTATTTTCTTCACGCTTGAACAGTAACCACGTTTCATTCAAGTATTGTATGTGTCTCACTGATACCAGTGTTCTGTCCCTCGACATAAATCTGATTGTATGATAAAATCTGTAATGGCACAGAGAAGTGGAGCCTCTCCAGGATTATGGTTTCAGTTTGGAAAGTATAGCAGTTTAAATCTTTAAGTAAAATATTTACTTATCTGTTTGTTTAAAAGACAGTCTGTGCTTTTACTGTAATGATTTTCTGGAATGTGTAATTGTGCCTCATAATAAACTCGGTCCTTATCAGTGCTGTTAATAGTTGCTAAAATGAGTGTGGCCATATTCAGTAGTGCAGGAAATCATCTTTCAAGTATTTGTTTTAAAAATGATGGGCTAGTGTCAGGGCATGAAAAGCTATGGAGTCATTAATTGTCTCTTCTGTTACTTTGCTAAACTAATCCATATAAAAAGAGCAGATTAAATTGTCTGACCCTCATATATTTAATGATTGCTGCTATTTGACTAAGAAACATTTCTCAGGAAGCCGCTTGTCACAGGCTATCAATATTCTTTTCATCCCGTGTTAGTTATTGGTGCACTTTGTTACTCTCCAAGATGGCCTGTCTCAAGTGGTTCTTCAGCTTGCACAGCAAGAAAATGAGATGCTAAATGGCTGCAAAAACAATTTGATTATAGTGTTTAATTCCTGCCCTATGGATTTTCAAGATCAGTAATCCTTTCTCTTTTTTGGTTGTTATTGTTATTATTATCCTTCTAAATGATCTTCCTGCTGCCAGAATTATTTTATTCCTTTTTGTCAAATTACATTTTCACCTCAGCTTTCTGCTGGACTTCTTATGTGATCTTGCTCTAATGATTATCCCTGTCAGGATATGAGTACATTGCAATGTGACTGTTGTTCACAGTTAATATTATGATTTTTGCTGTACATCTGAAAATGGAAAGGATAAGAAGTTAGGATAATTCAGGCTTTTCCTCTACTGTTTATATCAGCTGTAAAGTTGGATTTCATGTAATACCTGCAAATGAGGAGGTTTGCAGGAGAGATCCCAGTCCCAGGGAGGCTTTGCTGCAGTCTGGTGCTGCTGTCAGTGCATTCAGCATCCTGCCCACAGAGCCTGGGCATTTCAGAACTACTTAAAAACTATTTCTTAAAAATGTTTTGTCGAAGAAATAAATCACTGTAACAATCAACAGTGCTGTGTACAGATGCCATGGCTGAGTGTTGTGAAATGCTGTCAGTTTTGCAGAGTGGTAGAAGCCCAGACCATTGACCAAGACTGGTTGATAACAGTGAAGTGACTACATAGTGCTTTGAAAACGAGAATTTTGCCCTCTTTTTCTGGGAGTAAATCAGGTCAGAGTGTTCCCAGAATTTACATTTCAATTAAAAATCACAATAATAACACATTGTGCTTATAGTGAATGACTCCTTCTCAGGGAAAGGTGATACCTCCTGTTACTGTGTTAAAGAAAAGACCCTTCATTCCATCAGTGGCAAGAACTCTTCTTCCTTGTTTGTCCTCTTCAGTTAATTTAAACCTGTGAGAGAGCAATACACTGTAATCAAACCTCAGGCTTTCACTGTCTGGGTTAGATATGTTTGAGCTTGTATATTTTGGTCTCTAGAGGTCTTTTGACCAAATATAAAGAAAACAAAACTTTTCTTTGTTTTCTTTAAGAGTTACCCACACCTGAAAAATTGATCCTCTTTCCTTAAAAGGAATTGTTCTTTTGGTGTGGGGAGAAATTGCTCTAAAATGCACTATTCAGCTCATGTTGACAGTCTCCTTTTTTTTACCAAGGTTTGAAAATTCTTAATTATAAAGCTATTATTTCTGGACCACCAAAGCCTCTTTTGTTGCATCATTTGCAAAAGAAGAATAATATTGATTAAAAATTTTATTAATTTGATTTCTCTTGTGCACTTTATTTGCAGAATAGCCACAGACATCATACATTGTTGTTTGTTTCTGAGTACAAGTGCAATAAATGTTTTTAACAAACTTTTCAGAATATTCACAGAATATAGGGATTCAAATAGTAGCTATCCACCACTGTAGGGAGTCTGTGACTCTGAGGAGTAATTTATAGAAATGTAATTTGATTAAGTTGCCTGTTGTCTACTAGAATTGTGGTGAATTGCAATCAAAGCTTGCTTTCTGAACAAATGAGATGCCATTGGAATTGTGTGTGTAAAAGCTATCCTGGAGACTTCAGGTAGACACCTCAGAACGAAGCCAAAATAATCTGTTTTCACCATTTTTAGAAATGTTCATAATTTTGTGGCCTTGTCTTGAGCAAACAAAATCGGCATTGATCAACTGACCTCTGAAACTTGTCTCAGCCTAAGAAATCTCAAGCTATACATCTGATTTTTTTTTCCCCCCTTGTGCAAAATTAAATCAACATTATGGAAAACTTTCAGAACTTACCTGGAAACTGGTACCTTTTTGGAAAACAGTGCCTTTTTTTCTACACCTAAGTAATATTCCATAGAAGAAGAAGAGTTTCACAGCATGTGCATTTTCCACAAGTTAACCCTTTGCACAGCTTTTGTGGCAGTCAGCTGCATCTCTGATGCTCCAAGATCATTTTGACTGGATGTCATTACTCTGTGTGAAAGGCAGCAGGACCCAGGGGTGCTGCTTTTTGGGATGACATCATGGTGAGCTCATGTGTGCTGTCAGCTTCACTTACATTGGTGCCTTTGGTCCCCTTCTGTGGTGCCCTGCTCCCAGGGGCTGTAGACCTGACTCATGGTCTTCTTGTTCTTCTGAGGGAATTTGGATTATTGTTGAATCGTATGGCTTTGGATGCAAATAAAATGAAACATTTCTGGGATATGCATTTTCAGTACTCACAGATATTTGCTAAGTGGAAGATGAAAGAATAATGCATCCTTGACTATCTCTCTTTGATTATTCTTGGCATTTTTCAGGCATGCTTTCTGTTCTCCCTAATATTAAAAGTGTTGACCCCATTCCCTCTATTTTTGCCTACAGTGTTTTTTATCTTTTTCTTATTGGTGTTGCAAAAACTTAGCAGGCAAATGTATGCATAAGGTGATAGCTTTGAATTGAGGTATTCTACTACCCAACCTCTAATCTTCTAAATTCAACACTGTTCCATGACTCCATGAGGTCAATTTACAACCCTCCTTTTTTAAAATAATTTTTAGTACATTCTCTAAATCCTCTTTATGTGAAGTGTTATCTTGTGCACATCTTTCTGAAACTAAAGAGCAGTTCTCTCTTTGCGGGAGTGCAAGACTCTTCAAACAGTTTATTGTTACATGCTTCTGTCCTCCTGCAGGAGCTGCCTTGCAGTGGGTGTAAAACCTCAGTGCACATTTCTCTGGATGTCTCCTGTCCCTCCTGAACGCCTTCACATTGGGCATTCTCAGTCTTTGAACTCCTGGCATGTCAAACTTGTGGGCATTATCAAACACATCAGGAGGATCTGCTACAATGAATGAATGTTCCAGAGGGCAGTGCACACGAGAGAAAATCCTTGAGCTCAGTGGATGAGCGCTGCTTGGAGAATCTGCCTGGAACACTAAGCTCTTGCTTCACACAGGTGAGCAGCTGTAAAAAGCAGCAATTTACCAGAAAAGCAGCTTGAGTTGGCACACAAAGTGGTGTGGAAGCAGGTCAGGTCCAGCAGGGTTGGTTGCCTGATGTTATCCCATCAGTGCTTGTGAGAGGGAGGCACAACGGAGGCTGGGTGCACACACAGTGCCAGAGGATCAGCTGAACATGCCTGATGGAATTGAAGTAGCTTTTCCTGGCCTCCTCCTGTACCCTTAACTCTTCCTGTGGATGTTCATGCAGAACTCCCTGCACACACACACCTGAGTGTCACCTGCAGATCCAGTGGTTCCACAGGGACCCCAAATCCTGAAGGGTCTCACATGTCCCCTCATGTAGGTGGGACACAGATGCTGCTCTTGCACTGCCAGTGCAGAACAAGCTCTTGGGAGGGCAGCGTGTTTGATTACAGTGCCAGCAGTCATGTCTGGTGATATCCTCCTTGAACCTTCAAGCCAGGGAGAGCTGCTAAGCCTGTGCTATTTTGGAGGGAGAGGTTGTGGTTTCAGTTGAATAGTAACTTTTAATGCATAGGTAATTATTCACTTGTCAGGAAACAACAAAATGCCTGCATTTGTAAGCAAAGAAACATATATGAAGCGTAAATGGTTGATCTATAGATAGTCACACAAGTAAAATGCTTCATATTTTTGCAGTATCAACGTAGAGATCAAAATATTTTTGTAGGTGTATAAGATATTTTTAAATACTTGAATTCTGTTTTTTTTTTATTCTTGTGCTATGTAATGAGGATTATTTGTAATTCCATACATCTCAAAGATTAAAAACTTTGACTTTAAAAGCAGAAAGTTGGTAGAGACAGTTGTGTGAGTATTTTCTGAAACAGACACAATATCTGTCATTACTAGATTAAACCAACCTGACTAGATTAAACCAACCACGTGTTTACCTGCAGTACAGAAAGCCCAGTCAGGGCTGGAATGTTTTCTGTGTCCTGGTATAATGTGATGAGCAGACCTAAAAAAGAGTCTGGTTGGGTCTCTGAGCATCTAGAGGTTGAATTATATGGTTCCTTCCAGCCTCTACTCTTCTGTGATAAAGAAATCTGCATTTCTATTTGGAGAGAAAAAGTATTTCAGTTTCAAGTGCATGTATGGAATGCTAGAAAAAACCAAAAACAAACAGGCAACAAAGTGTCAAAGCACAATGAAAATAATTAAGAAAATCTATCTGAAGTGCTGAATGTATTTGAGCATCAATGGTATATTTAGTTCAGGTGAGGTCCCAGAGAAGGTTTGGGGTAGAGTTTCCTGCAGC
>NC_086206.1:10875000-11070000 GCF_035770615.1 Melospiza melodia melodia | reverse complement strand
GCAACCAGATGCAGCTGGAGGCTGGGGGAAGGATGCAAGTTTTTTTGTTGTTGTTTTTTTGCAAATACTAAAGGAGTGGAAGAATCAGAAAGATTGATTTTTAGTCAATGCAAGAGTATTCCTGAGCTGGCAGTGATTCTGTATATGCTGCACATAAAGTTATAATTTAAAGGCATTGATTTTCCCGAGCTGTTTTCTCCTCACTGCTGTGACTGGAGAGCAGCAGCAGTGGAGCACAGGGGAGCTCAGGCACTCAGGTGCTCCCAGCCCAGCTGTGGCTGCAGACAGGGTGCCAGGGATGCTGCCAGCACGGCTGCCCCTCCCAGGGCACCCAGACAGGCGGGCAGGACAGACAGACAGACTGCTGCAGGACACAGCCTGCGATAAGGCAGGCACTGCCCAGGGCACTTAGAGTGCAAACCTGCCATGTCCTTTGAGGGCAGAGTGCTGTGTTAACCTCTCACCTGTTGGATTCCCATGTGTTATGGAAACATCCAAAATTAACACAGAATATTTTCCTCCTTCTTTTTTAAATTTTTTTCCATTTTCCAAAACTGGTTGTACTTGTAATCGACTATAACGTTAAATGCAGGAAGGATGATCTTACCTGTTTGTTTTTCCATTTTATTAAGTCCTAGATCAGTGTTTAAAATGATGATGTTTTGAATTGATTCTAAGTAATGGGGACAGTTATTAGTTTTTTTTTACAGTTCACTGATCTTTTTCCTCTGGGGGCATCTGCAACCCCCATGAAGTACTTCTGTAACTGCTCTGTATTTTTGAAATGACTTCTGCTGGGTAGTTGAAGATTAATTGAAGTTTTTTTCTGTAGGCATGGTTCTCTATGTTACACTAAAAATAAATTTGTTTGTTTGTCACCTAAGCAATCACAATCCAGCAGTTCAGTCTCACAAAACTTCACTCATATGAGCAATTCTTCCCCTGCAGGGTAGTTCCCTATTGGTGTGATGTCAGTAGGAAAGCAGAATTTAGCCCATAATGTTAGTTGGATTTATGATAAGGGCAAGTGTTTGTAACAACTTTTTTGATGGGGTTCCAGTCTCTTAAGCACGTACATTATCTGTTACTGATATATCATTTATGTAGAGAATACAGTTGTCACTCACTTCATTTAATTAGATTATGGATGCTAAATTATCTACTAACATAAAATGTGCTTTTATACTGCAGATTGCAAAGGTTTTAAGAAATTTAATATGCGACTTTTAAATTGGCGAGCAGCACCCTAAAGGATTCATATGGGGCTCTGTTTGTTTGGTTTTTACTGCAGTAAAATGTGAGCATACCGTGATATTACTAAAGATGTTTAGTTGCAAATGGGATTTGGGTCAGTGAAGTTGACTAGGATTTATTTTGCAGAAAACAGATCTAGGAGGTATAAAATGGTAAATTTAGTAATCAAAGGCTTGTGTTTTGGCAGCGAGATCACTGAGTTGAGAACTGAGTATCTTCTGGTCTTTACACTCCAGTTAGCTGCAGTCATTTAGGTGAATGAAAAATGTATTTATTGCATATGGTTCCAAGTCTGCTCTGACTGTTAATGTACAATAGCCTATTTGCTGCTCTGTTTTCCAATCTATTAAATGAATAATCTTCTATGTATAGGGTCTGCCACACCTTGCTGCATAAATTCTTTGCTTTATTTATGTGTGCATTTAGTTGTACAGCTGGTAAGTCATTTGTTGAAAAGAGCTAAATGGTTGGTTTTGATCCTTAGGCTGTGAAACAGGGATTCACAAAATGGTTATGGTCCTAACAAATTGACTGAAATATTGGGAACAACTTCAAGGATTTAATTTGAGCATCTAAATTAATGCTAAGTCCTTGTTTTTTCTGCACTCTTGATTGTATTTTAGTCTTGAAAGCTCAAGAGCTTTAGAAAGGTTTAGTTGTAAGGCTTCCTAGGAGCACCTTTTCTGCTGACATTGGCTTCTGCTCTTGTTAAAAGTGCAAGGCTACACAAAGAAATGCAGTTCTTGTCAGTGACTCCTAAAATCAGTGTGTGAGTAGCCCATATTACTGGTGCTCTCCCAGGTTTACCAAGAGTTCCCCTCAAACACTTCAGCTGTGGAATTTGCTTTTGCTTATGCTGTTTACAGGACTAGTGCTGCAGTGCTGCAAGTCAGGCCTGCTCATTGTGTGTCATGCCTGAAGTACCTGGCAGAGGATTTCTGCCAGGTGTAAGGCCGGAGTCTGAGGCCTTGGCTCACCAAATGAGATCAGCAGCGCTGGTTAATCATTGCCTGCTGGCACCAGAGCTGCACTTCTGGGTGCAGTCAGCACGTGAGGTTCTGGCATTCAAAATGCCTCTTCCACAGCAACAATTCCCTCACCTCTCCCTGAGCCTAAGGGAGCTCAGGGGCTTTCACTCACTCAGTTGGGCTCTTGTTTCTACAGAGCTGCTTAAGCCAGGCCCTTGTGAGCAGTGCAGACTCACACTGATGGCTGGTAGGGCCACAGGACTGGTTTTCAGAGTACTTGGAAGCTTTTACAAGAAGAAGTTCCCAGTGAAGTGTGTAGCAAAGCTGTGTTCTATTGCAGTTGTGGAAGGAGACAGGGTTTCTTTCTCCTTACCACCACTGAGCTAGCCAGCTTTACTCCTGCAGAAGTTTTCACTTGTTTCTGGGAAAAAATTCTCATTTCCTATGTCCTATCTTGTTTTCTGCATGCCATTGTGCTATGATCTGTCCTGTTGGGATTTGTGTACTCTCTACCTAAATAATTTCTTCCAAATGGTGTCTAAAAATATTTGGCAGAATATGTATATATAGATAATCTGTGAGTCTTTCGCATGTAAAATCTGATACTAGGGATTCCTAATCTAAAAATAGATGTTATTTTATAAAAATTCACAGTGATCATTGAAAACTACATAGGGCTTAAGCTGCACGGGAGATGGGGCAATCCAAGTGGTGTGTGCTTCTGAAAATTTGGAAGATGCCCTGTTTTGATTTCTCTTTTGTGCTGCCTGAAGGTCGACTGGAATCCCTGGAATTGTGACAATCCTACATCTTCCCCTGTGAGGAAAGTACAACTGGCACCGAGAGTGGATGCTGTCATGGAGTAGAACAGGCAGGATTGGAAACTTCATGAGAAAGGCTGTTAGAGGCTGGTTACTGTAGGAATGCTGACTTTGCCTCTCTTTTAGCCCACAATTGTCAGCTGTCAGGCTTTCAGCACACGAGGTGAATTTGAGCCCACATGTGCTGTTTGTGCTCCAGTCATTGATAGTATTTTGCCCTAAATAGAGTAAAAAGCTACCAAGAGTCATCCCTAACTTGAAAGTAGAAAAGTCAGAAGTGTGTGCCATTAACCCATTAGAATTTCTCCAGGCAGAATTCCAAATAAATGTCTAAAGGTCCTTTGGAAAAAAAAAAATGGCAGGACATTGAATAGGTTCAGTCAGCATGAAGTTTGTCCTGCAAATCCAAAGACTTGATGTAGGTCAAGTCTCTTAGGCCAGGTTACAGCACAATTTCTCTCATCTCCAAATTTGTTCATTTGTTTCATCCCTGTGTATGATTGCTTTATCCTGTTAGGAAAAGAACAGATTGTTGTATGAATCAGCAAGAGGAGGCAATCACAGCATTGGGAAGCCTATCAGTCAGTGCATAAAACAAATAGGTGTGACATCAGGAAAGGAGCTCCTTCCACAGAGGAGAGGTAGAATAAGCAGAAGAAGGAGCAACATAAATGAAAACAGCCGAAAGAACAAAATTAGATTATCTCCAGTAAAGCATTGACTGGTCTATTAATAATAGCAGATCTTCATTAAATGTCCTGTATTTTATGTGTAGTTGCAGATGATAGTGTGATTTTGGTTATGGAACGCACAATGTATAGTGCTGGTGCACCAGACTCAATCTGAAGATAAAATGCAGAACTTTTACATCCTTTGTAGCCTCTGAATTTTTGACTCAGAGACAGACAGGCACATTTAGACTGGTAGCTGTTCCACATTAAAGCAGTTGCTCTTCTGTTTCATAGAGTGTGAATAATTTCTTAGTGTGAGCCACAGCTAGTGGGGTGCTTGTCAGCTGGCACAGAACTGAACAGATATGGCAATTGAAAAGATAGCAGCAAATGGTCAGGCTGGCACAGGGAAACTTGTTCTGCTGCCTGTGATAATTGGGGGGGCTCTTAACCATGCCCTAGGTGATCCATCCATCTCTCGTGTCAGTAAGGAGTGTTTCATTCTGCTGTTATGTACAGAACCTTATGTACCACACAGTGAAATGCAAGACCATCAGCTTTCAGACCAGGGGTGCCCTGGTTTACATGATTTGCAGCTTTATAAAACAGTGCATTCCCTGAGGTTTCACTGAGGAGATCCAACCACACAGAGACTGTAAGGGAAACAGGTGACAAGGACACTTAACTTGCATGACACAGAGCTTATTCTCATGTTAGAGCAGGTTGCTGTGTGCTACAATCCTTCTGCTTAAAGCACATTGATGAGCTTGTTGAGAGTGAGAAAATGTCCAGCCCCTTGGATTACCAAGAAAGGTGAGTTGGCAAGCAGCAGCCACAAACTGCTTTTTGCAGGATGAGATTAGGGGTGAGAAAGGGTGACATAGTAGAAAACCTCATGAGATCCACCTTGAAGTGATCCTTGATTCTAGTGCCCTCTTGAAGGTTTTTTTTTTGTGAGAAACTGAGGCATTTATTCTCTCAAAATACAGACCTTTTGTGCCAAAAGAAATTTCAATAAAAATTAAAATAGGAATTGCAAGAGAAGAGAGATCTGCTTACAAAAGAATTGCGGAAGCATTGTGTTTATACTGAGAAAATGCATTCTATCCTTTTCATTGTTTTAAAATGTAAAGAACACAAATGGCTATTAAAGATTTTGAAACAATGAAAAAGTTTAACTAAGCATTTGAAGCACTGTGCAACACTGAGCAGTGAAACTGTTTCACTGTGAAATGCAGCCTGGAAATGGCACTTTGTGCTGGTGTGTACAAAGATGTGTGCATGAACACATCATACTTTGGTGTGAAGAGTTCATGCACTTTGTGTTCTTAATTCCCACAGAGAAAACTTTTACATTCGAACCAGTTGTCACTTTATTTGAATGGAATCCATAAAAGGTTTCTTAAACAAAAATCAGATGAAATCTGCACATTAAAATTAAAATGTTCTTTGGGCTTTACAAGGTTATAGACTGCTGACTGCATGGATTGCAGCTGACATTCAACAACATTTGAAGCTTGGAAGCAAGCTTTTTAATTTATTTTTTCTATTTATCCCTTAGAAGCTGCTTGCTTTTCAGCTGTTAATGCATTTCCAACAGAAATTTTGTAAATTATATTGGGCAACATTCTCAGTGAGAATAGATTGTGTAAGTAACAGTAATGGCTTCCTCCTGCTGCTTCTGGCATTATGGATATTTGCCACACACACTTATTTAAATTTCTTGGGCCAAGGAGCTCTTCAAGGTTCAAAACATTTGTTACCCAGGGACTAAATTTAATGGACAATAATTTAGGAAACAGAATTGATGAGAAGGGTTTTTAAAACAATTGCCTGTTGTATATCACAGGCTTTAGTTTCCAACAAGAAAGGTCTTGTGTAAACCAACTTTTCATAAAGGAGATTTTTTAGCAACATGTTCTTTATCCTAAATCTCTATTAAATCAATTTTTTCTTTACTAGAATTGGAAAAATATAAGATTCTTTACTTGTTATGTAAAGAAATGTCCTGCCATGGCAAATATTAGAATTCATAATGTTGAGGTTTTAGGGAGTGCTGCTTTCTTATTACCTTTTTGACCATACGTGGTGCCAGGCTGAGCTGAGGGCAGGAATCCATATGTAACAAACTCTGCATTCCCAGCAGTTTCACCAAGAGCAGATTAGGACATCAGGGTGTGGTTCAGGCCTGGACACAAAAGAAAGTATTTGCAAGATGCTATTTGGTCTGCACTTAACCAGAGAAAAGGCTTGGGACAGGAGCTGGGAAAACTCAAAATGGTTTAACCACCAACGTGGAAATAAAAGCTTTGTCTCAGTGAGAGTAATATGGACTTCTTGGAATTTACTCTGTTTTTATCAGTGCTAGCTCTGTTACTGAAGCATAAAAATGAATTATTTCATCTCTTAGTTCATTCAATGCAAATTTTGGATATTTGCTATCACAGACACGTTTCCTGTTTGTAGGCTTTTCTTAAGTGCATCTCTGTAAAATATAAGCATTTAGAAAGCTTTGACTTCTGTTTCCTTTGTCTTCTAGAAAACAGTAAGAACCTCACAGTAGGTACTGTGTTAAAAATTACTTTTGATCAATTGTGTGTTGATTTTTGCAAATTTAAAGGTGATGTGAAGTCTGTTTTAATTAATACTGATTAATGCTCCAAGATACTGATTAATACATACTGAATTTAAAATAAATGAAGGGAGTTCAGCAATTTCTAGACTTGCTGGATCCCTATTGTTGTTTTGCTTCAGTTCTTTTGTGGATGTTAGAGGATGTTGTGAGATCTTTGTTTACCAAGTTAGAAAACTTTAAAAAATATTTCTGTGATACTGATAGCTCTAGATAACTTCTGTTATACTCAAAAAACCATACATGTAAATTGGCCCCAGACCTGGGGTTTTGAGAGGGTATCCCTGTGAGAGAAGCTGGAGCAGTTTATTGAGACACAGGGGAAGAGTTTACCCTGAGTTCCACAGCAAGCAATGGGTTGGGTTATGTGAAACCAGAGCTACAAACTGGAATGAAAATATGTTTAGCTTTTTTAATTTCCCCCCTAAAAACCAGTCATACCTATCTCTGCTTTTTATTATAATAGTAAAGCTGTGTAAATATTTCTATTCATGTTTAACATCTGAATATTTCAGAGATTTGCACACCATCATCAAGAGAAATGGAACTCATCTTAATTCTTTGGTTGATTTGATGGGGACTCAAAGCACAAAACTAGACTCCAAAGTTTCCATACCAGCATAGAGTTTATGTAAATGTGTATACAAAAATACATACATGCGCACACAGAGAGAATTTCTGTTTTGCTTTTATGCTGCCTCACCTGTGCTAGCCTGACTGCCATGTGTGTTTCTAAAGTAAAACTGAGGTGTTTAAAAATTGAAGTTGCAATGTTTGCAAAAATAGAGCAATAAGTGTGAAATACACTTAAGCAAAAGTCATGTAAAAGCCATAAAGCAGGTGTGGGTATATTGTTAATTTTAAAAAGTAGCATTTTCATAGTTTCTTGGAGAAAATGATGCATGTATTATTATTCCTTGTCTCAGAATTAGTGATAAATTATGCACAGAAAAATCCCTCTCCCCTCTTTTTTGGAAAAGTGTTTTGGTAACAAGATGTCACAGCTTTCCTCCATTACAAATGCTTGTATTGCCATCGTTGAAGCAGCTACACATCCTAGCAGCTGTTTTTGTGTTATTGAATTCTGAGAGTACCCTGCTTGGAGATACTGGTTTTGAGTAATTGTGTGACTTAAATTAGGGATGTGAATATGTCCCAAGAAAACCTGAAGCATCCCATGCATTCTTGCTGAGAACTTGTACATGTAAATATTAGTTATTTTTTAGCCTTTGAAGACTTTCAAGAGATTTTTCACACTCCATTAGGCAACTGTGGAAAAGAATTAGTTTTATTTCTTGAAGTTATGCCTTTGGTTTTGGTCTTACTACAACAAGAATGAAACTCAAGGAAGCAGGGTATTGTTCATAGTCATAAGGCAGGGAGGATTAAGTAATGACATTCTTATTAAACATTTGATAAATTAAATGCAATAATAAATTTTCTTTTGTTCTCACCTGTGGGACACAATTGTAAGGTATTAACTTGTCATATAGATTTATACACCTTAATAATTTTAAATGAAACTTTTCAACAATTAAAATATTGCCTTGATAAAGTTAAATATTAGTTCTTCATGCCTTTCTTTTCCCATGTTTGGAACACCTTCTAAAAAAAACTATGGTGGCAGATATTGTGACAAAGGTATTTGGGAAAAGAGTTATTGTGTGCTGTTGCCATGCTCTGTTATATGCATAAAGGATGTGACCTGGGAGAAATGGTTCTGTGGGACAAAGCTGAATGCTTGGCACTGATGTTGTCCTTGTAACTTGGGGATATTTCATCCTGTGTCTCCTTGATTGCTTGGAATGAATACCCAGCAGTGGTTGGAGCCCATTGGGTGTATTCCTGGGGCATGTCTGTGCTTGCTTTCATTCTATTTTTCATCTCTAAGCCTGTCCTGTGATTGCTTCAAAAGGGGTAAGTGGGGCTGATTCACCTCAGAAGCACACTCTTGAGCCAAGTTACAGCTTATGTAGGAGGTTATACAAAAGATTAATATGATCCTCTTGATCTTTATTACTTGAATTTTACGAGGTTTGCATGACTGTTACATAGAAAGTTCTCTGTTTTCTTATAATGTCAGTGGGGGAAATCCCACCTGGAATAGTGCAAGAGTAGCTTTTCTCTAACACAATGCATAATACTTTGCATATTACATAATTTCTCAATTTTTACTTAATAATTCTAATTTTTCTTGTCTATCTATGGGATCAATTTTTCTTTCAGATTGCAGAGCATGAATCTGTTAACTGCAGTGAAGTTTGCAGATTTACAAGCGACTTCAGCTTCGTTTTCTTGCAGTACATTTCTGATGGACAGACATGCTGGAGTGCTTTAGGGAGCCCGTAATCCCTGTGCTGGTGCCAAAGTGAGCTTGAGTGGCCACCTCTGCTTCCAGCCCTGTCCCACTGCTGCAGGGAATGGTAGGGAAAATTAGAGATAAATCACAGAAGAATGGGTCAGGCTGCAAGGGAGCACAGAGGGTCCTCTGGCCCCACCTCCCAGAGCCCATGGCGCAGGGCTGAGTTCCAGAGTTCTGGAATCTCTCCAGCAGGGACACTCCACACCCTCTCTGGAAAACCTGTTCCAGTGCAAGGTTACTAGCACAGTATCTAAGGGGGGTACAGCTGGAGAGGAGCTCTCCATCAGGAGCTCTGCATGGAGTGTGTTCCCAGCAATGTGGGATCTTTCTTCCTGGGGATGTACCTCCAACTGTCCTGCTCTCTCCAGTACTGCAGAAGCTCTTGCTAGGGAGGTGGAAGGCACAGCTGGGGAATGCCTGGGTCTGGGGGCACGTGGGGCCCACTCTGCCCCTCTGGGTGCCGATGGGCAGGGCAGTGTGCCTCTGAGCTGCTCTGAGCCCAAGGGAGCTCCTGGGCATGGGGAGGGCTCCTGGAAAGGGATCCCACCTTCACCTCGAGGCTGAGGCAGAGCTGACCATGCGGAGCACCTTCATGGAGGCGAGACACGGATCTTTGATCTTGCCATGCAGCTGTAAAACCCATTTCAGGCACTGGATTTGAAACCCATTCAAACCCATTTCAGGCACTGGATTTGAAATCCATTCAAACCCATTTCAGGCACTGGATTTGAAACCATTCAAGCCCATTTCAGGCACTGGATTTGAAACCCATTCAAACCCATTTCAGGCGCTGGATTTGAAACTCATCCAAACACGTTGTATTCAAACCCATTTCAGGTATTTTCTGAACCTGCCTCTATCTCTTAGCATCCCTGTGTCCATCAGGCACAGCTGTATCAAGGGCATGTCCAGTGAGGTCACTGACCACGTGGGGCAGAGGAATGCTTTAAAATTTCATTAAATCTTTTGGTTGTCAGCACAGATAAGTATCTTACACAGGAACAGTTTTTTTATAATTTTCCTTTAGTAAAACAGGCCAATGTAAGTGGGGGAAGATCTTTGATGATGGGAGATTTCTTTTAAAACTGTATTTACTCTTTCAATTACCATATTCATTTCTCATTAATAGAATATTTCAAGGCCCTGCATTTTGAAAGGGAAAAGGTTATAGTTATGGTCTAGCAGCTGGTTTTGATAGGGCACAGTGAACAAGTTAATGCTTACCAAACATTTGAAATTGCTTTTCAATTTCTGAAATCACTTTGCAGCTCTTCAGCTATTTTTTGGCTGGCTGCACTTTATCATATTAATATAATACTGTGCAGGAAAATATTGCATTTAAGTGTTATGATGAAATCAAGCTGTTATGCTGCATGTGTGTGGTACAGAGTTTATTTTTAGTGGGTTTTTTTTTAGCCTATAGTTATGTGAGGTTTGGTGTGCCTTTCAGAAGCTATTTGTCAAGGGAAGAGTTCTTGTTAGTTTTGATAGGGTAAAATGCATTTTACAGCCTTGCTAAGCCTCATTTAACTGAAATAAACCTCATTTTAGCAGTGTCTGAAGGTAATACCTAGTGAAAACTAGTTGTGATTTTTTTTTGATATATCAATTTGGTCAATCCTCTTTCAGTTTATCCAGCTCACTTCTGGATCCATGAATCCTTATATTTCCTTGATACCACATCTGTAGTCCTCTGCCAGGACCACAGATATCATTCCAGATGTTTTAACAGCAGGAAGTAAAATTATTTGTAGCTGAGATTCCTGAGATCACTACCAATATTGTGCTGCAGAGAGTTCTTGAAGATTACAACTGTTCATATAATTCAAAGACAGTGTGTTCTCTGTAATCCCCATACCAAACTTTAGGAGAAAGTAAGATTTTAAATTATACTTTTGTAGTTGAAATTTCTGCAACAAATTAATCATGATGGAAAGAGAGAGAAGGAAATCTGTTATAAATTTTAGTAAAAGATTTAACTTTATTTAGTAATCTCAATCAGATGCTAAAAAGCCATGTATCTTCATTATGTGGTCAGAATCATTGTTTCCTTCGGTACCTACCAGTACTTTTCCCCCCCCAGTTATTCCCTTTTATAAACAAAACATTTGGCCATCAAAAATCCACAAATGATCAGAAGTAGTGTATGTATACCCTCAGCCATTTACTTCTGCTTACTCTTGGGCTCTTCAGAGTGCTTTTTTTCTGTTGAAGTTTCCTCCCAGAACAGCTTTGCCTGGTGCTGAGGTAGGTTATTTATCAGGACCTTGCATCAGTTGCCTCTTATGTGTTCATATTTTCAAAACCTAAGTATTTCATGTCTAAAAGTAAAACCTCCTTTTCAGTACTTGTAAATTATTATTACTGTGGATGGAGTCATTCCCTGCAATGTTCAACCTGTTCAGTAGAAGAAAATTGATTATTTTACTTTTGAATCCAGCAGGTCTTTTATTTTGTGAAAGCCTAGCCAAAGCTCATTGATTTACACCAGAGTTGGTTTGCTGTTTTCTTCAGTCAATACTGACACAAAATAAAAATCTTGACTTAGCCAGGCAGTTTCAGCAATGTCTTGTTTAGTGTCTTCTGCTACTGGATACAACTCTGCAGCTTTGATTTGAATAAAAATAAAGTTTTTCCTCATAGCTTAGAATTTGATCACTGTATGTGATACATCAAAGGAATGTGAGTAAATTATTTCAGTCCTGGATAGTTTTGCCTTGGCAAGTCTATAACAGAAAACACTAATACTGTTCTTATTGTATTTCTAAATGCTTGTTCAAGGGTCAGGAATTAACTAATAAGCTACAAAAGATGAATAAATTATGGCAGAAATTTTGAGAGGTGTTCCTATGCACTAACTCTAAGCCATCGTGTACCTAATGTTAATGTTCATTGGCTTGGTGCCTTTGAAGGCCTAGAATTGAACAATAGGAAGCATTTGACACAAAGTAGGTGGAATTTCGTTTGTCTCTGGTTGAACCTCCTGGTTTCAGTGAGTTTATTTGAACTCCAAGGTTGCTCTGGAAAGTTCTCTGTAGGAATTGTAGCCTGAACACTGGAGAAGGAACAATTGGCTGCTTTAAGAATGATGCAAATGGAAATTAGTGCAGCAGCGTTGCTGTGCTCATTGAGCCCAGCCATTCCAGAGGTGCAGGGAAAACCCAACTGCTTTGTCACCTTCTGACATAAAAATGCAGTCAGTGCCCTGCCAGGAACTGAGCAAACTGAAACAAACGTGCCTCACCAATTTGAGAAAGAGGCAGCACCATGATTTTCCCTTCTTTTGTTGGAAGTAGTGTTAGGTTAGACCTATGGACGTCATTGAAAGATGGTATGACTTGGTGTTACACTCTGAAATTCATACTGGGACCACTAAATGGGGCAATGAAAAAAATTTCATTTGTAGTATAAATAAAATTGACCTCAAGATGCACATAAGGGACCTGTAATATTTTTTTCTTTTCTTTTTTTTTTTAATTAAAATAATGTTTAGAGTAAAAGAACACTTACTTTTATTTTACCTGCATTTTCTCTGTCAGGCTACCTAAATTTCTTGCAGGTCATATGGTTGGATTTATGTATACTCAGAAATTTTTCACTTTTATTAGCATATGATCATATCCAGTTAAACACTGTGTGCTGTGAACCCTGTTCTGTTTTATCAGTTACAATCTTGGCTTGTAGAGTTTTCTTCTTTGTGTAATGATGGTATGAGGGGCTTGGATCCAGCTTTTCACACAGGATTTGATAATAAATATCAACATGTTTAAGGTGTGTCAAGTCCTGCCCTTTCTAATAGGTGATGGGATCCCCTCATTTCATTTTACCATTTTGAAAATGTGCAAATGAGTGAAATTTCAGGTGCTTGGAGTACTAAGCAATCATTTAACAGTAACACAAAAAGACCTTGAGAAATATGTGTAGCAATGATTAATCTACCATCCATGTAACATCATCACTGCAAACATTGCTTTTATTCAAAGTTGTAGCAGTTTCAAAGGGTCTGTTATCAGAACAGCTGTGGCTCAGGTTCAGCAAGCCAATATGTGGGATTATGTAGCACTCAGGGTCCTAAAGTCTGCAGTGTTATGTTCATTTTACATGAAGTAGGAAAAAACCCAGCTAAACAATGGTTCTTTCTATTTCCTCCGGTTTATTTTATGTCAGTTTCCCTTAAAATGAAGGGGGACGATTGGTGATTTTGGGTTCAAAGGCCTCTGTGTGACAGTAGGTGTGCAGAAATCCTTGGTCCTTTTAAAATTATAGGAAGAAAATTAATAGTTTTTGTACCTTTTGTTGTTGTTGTGCTGGTTCTGTGTATGTAACATAGGGATGCACTTAGGTAAATATATGCAGTTATACACAACTTCCAATACTCAGATGAAATTCTTCTTGTATAGGAGCAATGGAAAGATCAAAAATGAAAGACTGGCACCAGGACAGTGGTTGTTTTGGAGACAACTCAGCCAGAGCTTATAATCAACATTTCAAACAGGGCTAAAAACAAGTTTGAGGAGTCAAAGATAGGAAATTAACCTTTTTCTTTGTTTTCTGCAGAGAACCTGTTGCAGTACTTTTATCTTGAAGTGAGATGCTCTTTCCAAAGTAAAACATAATGATAGAAACCAGAGCACCCATAAGGCAAGCTCAGCTTGTGGACAGTGAGGGAAGGATCTGAAAACTGAATGTGCATTAGAGTATTAAGGGTCTAAATTTTCAAACCAAATTCACACGCACAATAAGCTCTTTCTCACATTAACAGGACCTTGATTGTGTTTGTGTTCATGTTCCTTGTGTGTTCTAAGTGTACCTTCACTTCAAATTCCATTTTGTCCTGAAAGCATAGATATTAAGTTTGAGAAACAATCCCAGCTAGAATTTCCATCAATAGATGATGAGCAAGAAAGTAAACATAAGCTGGTCACGATGCACGATGCCCTTGCCCATGTGGTGACAATGTTCAGATAAAGGCAATTCATAAAAGATTAAAGAACTGACTTTTCAAGTACTCTTAACATATTTGGCTAGATGAATGAGTAATTGAGTGTCATCATATGGTTAAGCCTTTCAAACCATACATTAATTGAGATATCCTAAATGATGACTGAATCCTCAAAAATATGGAAACCAAATGTGAAGCTCACTGCTATGATCTAATTACGTCCTCCTTCTCAGATGGTTTCCTTAGTAACTTTAATGTTATTGATGCATTCCTCATATGCTTCAATACTTACATGTGTAGGTTGAGTGTCTCAATGCATTTTTTTTGGTGGTGGCTTTATCTGGTTCCTTTCAGAGCTTTCTCCCCCCTTTGGAGAGCTGGTTAAAGCAGGAAAGGAGAGAAATGCAATGTGCTTCTATTATTCATGCACCACCAGGGCCATAAAACAGGCTGCAAAGGTTTTGAATGTCCTGCCTGGCTCAGCGGGCACCCTGGCTAAATATTGTAGAGCATCACCCCTCCTCAGACATGGTAGAAAAGAGCAGGCAATGTACATTAGCAGCCTTTAAAATCTGTAAGCAAATTGCATATTTGTGTCAAAAATGTAAAAGCAGTTATTGATTAAATGGCATTAGAGTGCCCTTCGCTTTAAAAGACATTCAAAATAGGAGGCAATGCTCGAGATCAATAATAGATTTTATATTTGTGACCTGAAAAAATAGCAGTACCACATAATTTAAAATCAAACGGTTCCTTGTGATTCTTGCTCATATATTAAGATTTTCTTTTGTGTCCTCTACACATCTGTTAAAGCATCTGTGACCAGCTTCCCTTCTGCCAAAAGACGGAGAAATCTCAGGATTTTTTAATATGGCATTACTTGTCCCATCATGCACAGCTTTGATCAGGCCAAATTTTTCTTACCAGCCGAAAGTAAATGAAACAATAAATAATTTGTCACGAGCCAGCGCAGAATGTAAAGTTCTGCTAGTTTAGTTACCTAAATTCTGATTTGTGTGAAGTAAGGCTGATACAGTTCTTGTTTTTAAAAAGCTGTTTGTGCACAAAGAGTGTGTGTAACTTTGGGTGACCTATAGCAGAGGAGACCTGTTGGTTACAGCTGCAGTATCTGACTCCTGAGTTTTAAAAATTTTCAATTGCCCAGAGCACAGGACACTTTTTCCCACAGTTGGAGGTGTGTGCATTTGCTGGATTTCACTCCAGTGAAACTACCCATTTTTATCATTGCTTTGTTTACAAGTGTACAGAGTACAAAGACTTTTCCTTTAATTTTATCTCAGGGTAAAATAGCTAATGTGTTTTGACATGCTATCTAAATGACACTCAAACTAGTATATGGACTAACTCATCCATAAGTCATTTCTTTTATACACATGTACTGCTGTGTCCAAGAAAAAGAGTTATATTGGCTGCAAGAGTTTGAATAATAATGGTCATTAATATGTCGAATTGAGGGTCACCACATTCATCCCACATATCAAATCCCCTTTCAATGAGATCAGTTCCATCAGCTGTCAGATTCCATTAAATATATCCCCCAGACCTACTGACCAGCTGACAGTAGAGAAACTCAAAACCATACACCCACTATTAGCATTATAAAATGTGAAATCAGCTGGAAGGAATGATAGCAGAACTGAAAACAAAATAGATGAAAATCTATAATGCCCTTGTGTCTTCCTAAACAGAAACCCCTAAGACTTAAAATGCCCCCATAAAACATGGAGGTAAAAACAAAGGTTGTCACATTGTTTTCTTCATAACCTATAATGATTCTTTTACCTTTTGTTAATGCAAGATTTGCATAAATGTTTCATGAGGTTAATACAATGCATAAACTGAGCAGTTTATTAAGCAACATCTGTGCTGTTTTCTCAGATAATGCAGTGTTGTTTCCAAGTCACTGAAATATAACCTATCATAAGGTTTTGGTTGTTAAAATACTTGTTTTGCAAGGCCTGTGATCACATCTGACATTTTTAGCAGATGCCACAGTAATACAAAAGAATTCCTTAATACCACAATATGTGTTAGCAAAGCACCCTGGAAGAAGTGGATAATATTCCACGGAGCTGCTGCAGTTCAGTGCTGTGCATGAGACATGAGAACATCTCGTGTGTCACCTTTCAGATAAAAATTCCCCATTTCAAAACTGGCACAACTGCCCAGGAGACTTTTATCTAGTGAGATCTTATCATCCTTGACACTTTTTGACTTTGCCATAAAATCACTTTATAGTTTTTTTTTCAAAATTAAGAGTGGGAAAAACTTTGCACGGCCACAATTTTATCTTGATATTGGTGCCATATGGGAGTCTTTTGGCCGAGAAAAAAAAAGTTATGAGACCAATAATTTTTAATGAAACTTGGCTTAGCTCTTGAAGCAGGTCATGCAGATAAAAAGTGGGCGCATGAATTCTGTAGCCATATTCTCCTGTTTTTCTGGCAAGGCTTGGAGAAATGTAGTTTCAATTAAACCAGGGCATAATGGAGATATGTTTTATATTATTGATTCTGTAAGAAATAACTTGGGCATTTTATTTATTTATTTTCCTAATTTTTTTTTGCCATGTGTTTAACTTACTCTTCATCAAGAAGTATGGTAATTTTGGTCTGTGAAATTTGCATTTTTACCTGCCTTCCCTCACAAATCCCCCATTTTTTTGGTTGTTAATTTGAAATAATATAATGTTTTCCATTTAAGACATCCTCAAACTGTGAAGATGCAGACCCTAATAATGTAAGGATGCTTTATATTGTCTTAAAGGTTTTATGATGACCACTGAGGTAGGAAAATAGATTTTTTTGGGAAAATTTTAAAGATATGTTTGCAGCAATTACTTTGCCCTATATAAACTCATACACTGGAGTTTCTTTGTCTATGCAAAATGTTCACTGGCCAGCAAGGAGAGCAATTGTGTTGATCAAGGACCTGAGCTAAATTCCAGGCTGGGTGACAGTGGCCCAGAACCTGAATGGCTTCTTGTGTCTCCATTTGAGGGATGTGTTTATTTTCTGATCTAGCTTGGACAGTGCTGGTTTGCTTTTGAGCAGTTGCCAGGTCCTGGCAAGGGAAGGGAGAAAGTTTCTCTGCTGCTGAAGGGCACTTGCCTCAGCAGGAAAATGTACCAAGGTGCATAAAATCGTGGCAAGTCAAACAAAAATTGTGTAACTTTATATGGCAAAACTCCTTCTGAAGGCTTTGGCTCAGTAGCAGAAAGGAAAAGGCTGAATCCAAAGGAAACAAGGGAAATTTAGGTGGCAGTAATGGCACAATTATCCCATTAGAATTTGTCTGGAGTACTATTGTTAACACACAGTCAGTTTCAGTGTGAACCTAGGATGCACAAGGAATGCAAGATCAGACCCTATATAATGAAGGGATCATTTACACACATTATCCCCACAATGAAATGCTGTCACCCCTTGGTGGAAAACACAGCTGCTTTTTAAAAGCTGCTTTACTGTAATAAGTGTGCAACTAGAGCTGGTTGAAAACCACAAAAATTATTTTGTGAAACATTTTAAACTTTCATAGTTGTCTCCATTTTGCAGGTTCACAATAGAATATTTATTTCTACCCCAGATTATTTTAAAATATTCTGTTCATAATTGTAGATTATTATGAATTTTAAAGATTTTCCCCAAAAAACATGCTTCAGTATCCTAAAAAAAATCATGATTTGAAAATTACTTTGAACTCTGCAGGATATTATTATTAAACACATGATGTGTTGCTAGCATATAATTTTAGAAAAAAAAATTTAAAGGGAAAATCATGGCCAGAACTTCAGATAAAATAATTGTTTTAATTATGTGTTTGATATTCAGAAGTCATTAGGGATTTCTCATATCAGAGGACCCTATAGCCATTAGTATTGATGTTACATGTAGAAGTCAAAGGCACCAGCAGAATCCTGATGGTTTAAACATAAAATCCCTCCTAGCCTGGATATAGTACTCAGAAAGCAGACTTAGAGGAGCACCAAGAAAATAACGTGACCAGGATTGGTCATCCAGATGGAAAGTTGTTTCTCTTACATACAGAGATCATTACTTTTCTCATTCCTTTTGAAAGCAGAATATCTTAATTTTGTCTTTCAGTTAAAATATCTGTTTTGCCCTAATGTATTAAGGGTGGTCTACTAGAAACAAAAATATAAGTACGAGAAACAAAAATTATATGAACATTAGAAGTTTCACATGTAGAAGAGATGTGATTTTCCAACCTTCCTGAGAACAATTTTTCTGATTTTTTTTTCTCTCTGATTTTTATTGTCTCTGTCAATAAATCCAGTGCCTCAGCTGTGGTGGTGGTACCCAGTCAGGTGATCCTTGCCACTTTGTACTGTTGATATGGTTCTGCCATTAGGATCACCACTTACACTTGGGACATTTCCTTTGCCAGGATTCTGCCCCTCCTGGCACAAGGGACAGGTCAGGAGGGAACAGTTGGGTTGCCATCGAGTATTTGGACATCACTCTCAACTTTGCTGGATGTCTCTGCTCCTTACAGTGACTCAATTACTTAGGCCAGTGGGACAAATGACAGGTCTTCTTACATGTTCTAGCTAATTGGAAAAGAGTATTTTAATTTTGGCTAAATGGCATTAGACCAAATAAACAGCAAAGGAAAGGTGGTTCTTACCTGTCCCTGTCTTGAGACTTCTGCCACATCTTGCTGCTACTTTGAAATAATTTGATTCATCAACCTGGCAAAAGTAGTTCCCCTCCCAGAGAAGATTATGGTTTCCTGATATCTCACCAGTTGTACTGACTCGGAAAAGTCAGATGAGTGACAATAAGGGAAGGTGTATGGAGGGACTGGACTTATCCTGAGAAGCAGCAGAGAAATTAGCAGTGTGAAGCTGTTTCTTAAACCCTTTGGGATTATTTGGCTGGGGTTGCTGTAGAAGCTAAACTTTTTCCGTTTTTATTGCCATCAGACTTTAGTTCTTGGAGGATTTTGTTTCTTTATCTGGAGCGAAACACCTCCACAGAGTGAGTCCTTCTCTTTACACACTTATCATTTGAATTGGGTCTGTACCATCCTCCAATAGATTTGTTGCTTCTTATGGGGTTCTTTTCTGCCAGTTGATTTACTCGATCAGAAAAATGCCAGTGCTGGAGGAAGCAAAGATATACCAGTGTATGAGCAGGAGAAGGGATGAAATGGGAGTGACTGGGGCTTTGGCAGCATTTTTTTAGATAAACTGCAGGCAGTTCTATGTGACTTGAGTTTGTTGTGCATTGCTTCCTGCAATAGCAAGCAATAGCATCATAGACTCAATCAGAATTGACTGAGTTATAGAGTTTGGTGTTTATTTATTTATTATTTGAAGATTGAAAACAATCAAAGGGCTGGCAAAGTCGTTTGAACACCTCAGAAAGATATAATGATGAGGATATTTTGGGATGTTTTTGTGCTTAGTTTTAGACATTTCAAACAGGATATGAAGCAATCCTAAGCCCTGGCCTAGCCCTGCACAGACTAAAAGGAACATGAGCTTTGACTTGGATTTCACTCAGCGTATGCTGAACATGTTAGCAGCCCTAGCCTGGCTCCCTGGCAGAGACTGGAGCCTGAAAACAATCTGGATTTATGGAGAGATGGCTCTCTTTATAAACTAAACTGAAGGCTTTTTACAGAAGTGGAAATCTTTTGAGATGATTCCTCATTAATATTGCCTAATTGCAGCTCTTTGATCTTTAATTCCCTTGGCCCTCACCTCCTCTCCTCACTCTGTTAATGGATGCTCTGGCCTGGTTTTCCAGGGCAGGATGAGCCTGTTTCAGATGCTCCGGGCTGGCTGTTAGCAGCCATCTGTTGCACACAGGACTCTCTTGAAGTCACTGCATTTTCAGATTGATTTGGTGGGCTTCAGACCATGCTTTCTGTAACAGGCTTTGCTGCAGCCCTTTTTGAGATGGGTACCAGCAGTAACTAACACGTAATGGACACATGCAATCAGAAGTATGAAACTGTCCCTGGGCTTTTGTTTCATTAATTAATCAACACCAGTGTCACATTATTGTTGGTTTCGTTTCTAAAGCAGAAAACATTTGCATTCTGGCAGCTCCCTAAGAACAGGAACAAAACAAGTAATACTCTAGCATTTATGTGGGGTAAATAAAAAGTTATTTTTGGTGCATTTTTCTTAAGCTATGGACAATCACCGACAAGACACATCCAAGCATTCCAGAAATAAATCCTATGATAACAGATGACCCTACAAAAAGACTTCTAACCCCATACAGCCATGGTTTACACTTTTAAGCTTTGTATTCTGATCTTTCTCTCTATGGAAAATGGGACTCAATAATTGAAGTAGTTGTTAATGCAACTTCTGCATAAACCTGGGCAAGGACAAAGGTCTAGCCAAAATTGATGGGAAGGTTTTCAATAGATGTGCTGTGGTTTGACTCTCTCAGCTGGAACACTGATTTCCTGAGAGAAGCCTCATCAAAATAATTATTTTTACTAGTATTAATTATTTTACTTGTATTCCTTGCCCATTTCTGCTCATCCCAATCTTAAATCTACTCACCATTCCAGAGGAAACCTTCTAATGCAGTTGGAGGAAACACTTCAATTTGCATTAGGGGTCATGTGCTGATTAGAGGAAATAATGTGACCTGCCTACTTATCATTTACAAACAGTTCAGCTAAACCACATTTCTGGATTTTAAAGGAAATTCTGCAATATAATAATTGTATCTATTCATGCTATTTGTAATTTCCAAGTGGTAAATCATCATCTGTAAGAAATGCTCTCAATCAAGGGAGAAAAAGACATATAATTATGTCATTTATAATGAATTCTGAAGGAAACAAAGACTTAAGGAGGAAAAACTCTGGAGAAAACCAAGGAAGAAAATCCACACAATAATACCAGTTGCTCCTAAGAAGATGCATAGCTGATGAAAAATTTGCATTTATTTTATGAAACTCAACATCAAACACTTCAGTGAGGGAACTGTCAAAACTCTGGAGTCGAGGCAAACAAGACCTGACTTTTATTAGATAAATTACATACTCTCCTTCTTTTGTAAGCATCAATAAAATCAACTTTTTGACAAATAACTATCTCCTGGGTGCGAGTTCTGAGGATTGCTGCTAATCTTCATCTTTTGAAGCATCCCAAGGATTAAAGGCATATGTCAATAACAGTGGCCCATGACCTTTGTGTGGAAGGTACCAGTGTCTCTTTGCAACAGCTCAGTCTGTGATGTGAGATGATATGTACAAATGCTGAGAAACCATGGCAGAACCCTTGCTGTGCAGAAATCTGTAGACTCAGGAAAGATGCTTTCACACCATAGGGCTCTTGACTGGCACACATTGTCTGGCAGAATTGGGCTTAATGCATTTACTCTTAATGACAACTTTAACAAATAGCATTGATTGAAAAAACATATATCCTTTAAATGAAGTAAGTAGAAAGAGAAAAACAAAATAAAAAATCCAGTTTTCTACTGACATTTCTGTCTGCTCTCTAAATTTACTGCAGACAGAATTAATTTTAGTACAAACAGCTTCTGTGCAAGCGCTAATTGGTCTTTATTCTCATTTTGTAGTTATTTATTAGATCAGACTCTTCTGTTATGCTAGTATGAATCAATAACTCAGTTAGTAGTTACATCATCATAAACCTGGTAAGGGAAAGTGAGATGATAATAACAGCAGTAGCAGAAATGAAGGAGTGGAAACTCAGGAGTTAGGTTTTGTCAGCTGGGGATATTAAATACCTCACTTTCTCCTGCCATGGTATGCAGGGTATGATCATGGCAGAAAGTCAAAAATCCCTCTGAGGTTGTTGGATGGACCTGTATATTTGTACATGATAGTGAAATGAAGTCCTAAAATCTCACCTTCTGCTCCTGCTGCTGGCATTGATTTCAAAGGCACACATAGCTTGGATAAAGAGCAAAGATGTAACTGCCTTCTCTGTGGTCCCTGGGACATCAAGAAGAAGCTGCTCAAAGTAGCAAAAGAAAAAAAAAAAGATATTTTCTGTCCCTGAGAAAGGGGATTGAGTCATTCCTGTATAGGAAATAGAGAGTGAAGAAGGGACACAGCTGAAGCTGCACACTGTGGAGCTGGTGACAGTGGGTTTGAAATCTGATGCTGAGCAGGGGTCCCACAGGTGTCTGCAGCCTCCTGTCAGATCCTGACTGCTCCTGTGGCAGTATCAGTACCCAGCCTGGTTTTGTAGGGCTCAAGCATAGACAAAGGCTATTGCACAGCAGCCATTGTTCTGCCCCGTGTGAGTTTGCTGCTTTGGAAGCGGCCTGATCTGGTGCTGCCTATGGCCAAATACAATTCAGTGTCAAGGGCATCGTCCCATACCAGTTCACCTGCCATTAAAAAAATTAGTTGATTTTCTGTAGATGTGAATGGGGCCATGAATATCTGAGCAGTTTGGTTCCACCTTGTCTGCATGATAGCTGGAAGTCATGAATGTGGAAGGTCAGTGGTGTGACATTGAATGAGTGTGCCACAGTCAGTCAGTGCCCCTGTTAGAGATCACAAGCACTGGGGATGTAGAATTCTCTGCAAGAGAGCTGCCAGAGGACAGCTTCTTCCCTTTCTATGGAATAACAATGGTGGAGTTCCCCAAAGCATCTGCCTGCCTGAAAATCCAGCCTTAAATAGCTTTAGGCCAGATACCCACAACTGTGTGTGGGTTTTTCACAGCAGCATATGCCAGGGTCAGGGAGTGTTTAACTTATGGATCCCATTACAGGCACAAGCTGCACAAAACACCAAAGACTACCAGAGAACACTTGCCAGCTTCCTGCAACAGTTATGGGGTGGTTGTGTGATTTAGGGTTTATAGAGTGTGGCTTCCTTATTGCTCCTTCTTGGTCACCGTGGCCGAGTGCTCGTGGTGAGTCTGGGGAAGGATCTGACCATACAGGCAGAGACAGAGAGGCTCTCCTACACAAGGAGCTTCAGAATCTATCACTTCCTTTGCTCACTCTTCCCAATTTTCATCCTTTCCAGTAATCTAAGACTTGTAATGACAACTATTGTTCAGAGAAGGTTTGATTTGCCAAACAATTTTTCCAATTTTTTTTTTGGTCTGTACTGTTTGTGTAAATGAAAACAATTGTACCTTCCCTAGTTGTTACCTTGCCAAGGATTTGGTATTGCTGATTTTAGCAATCAAGCCAGAACCTTTTCTTTGCTGAATTTCTTTCATTGTTGTGTTGTGCATTGGTATTCCAGTATTCAAGGGTTAACAGGCTCAGAGTTTACTTCTCTGTAGCTCAAGGCACAGTATTGAATTTGTTTTGTATATTGCCCAGGAATTTTTCACATTATGTTGGTTTTGATATTGAGAGTATTTTTGATAATTGAGTTAGTTCTAGAGTACAGTAAGGAATTTTTTTCCTCTCTGTTCCAGCCCTGCATTATTTTTGCTTTAGCTTATCTCATTTTGCACATTTTCTCACTGAACTGTGTGCCAGTAGTTTTAAAAACACATTTTTGTCAGGAACAATCTGGCCTCTCTTCTTATAACATGATACAGTAGCATTTGTTGTCATAGGTATGACAACTAGGCTAAGGAAGATTGAAGTCTGACAAAAAATGGGACCAATAAAACCTTTAAGAACAAACTGAGACCTGGTGTAAGTCAACAAATATTGACTAAATTGTGATTAAATCATGGTTGATCAGGCTGTACTTGAATTTAGATGTTATTCCTTTCTAAAATATATGTTACAGCTTTCTTAATAATTTATTTTCAATGGGCAAGGCTTAGAGGCTTTGAAAAGACAACTTGCTGGTCTATTTCTGTCTTCCTACTTCCTCTAATGGAATGGAAAGCCTAGTATCACCAGGTTTTGCCTTTTTTTTTCTTTCATAATTGTCTTTCAAGAATAAAATTCACTTGATTCTTGGTTTTTCACGATTTCTGCAGTTTGAGATTATTCATTTGATGGACTCTCTCTTAAGTGAGTATATGTGTTTGTACTGCAGTTTTTCCTGGGGTGTGCTGTTACCTTTTCATAAATGGCAAAAGTCCTATAATGAGTAAACACCTTTTTAGTTGCCAGTGGCTGAGACTATTTTGTAAAGAAAAGTAAGAAATATAATAAGAAGTTAGTTTGGGATCTTTTTTTTGTGAGACTGGGCTTTTTTGTTGGGTTTTTTTCAGATGCTAAATTCTTTTCCAAGGCTGGGATATGTTCTGTGTATGAGGACCTGTTTCAACATTTATCACAAGCAAACCACTGTGCTATTCCAAACATGATATATTTCACTCTAGTACTGCTGACTTCAGCTTACTAATTGCCTGACAGCATTTTCTTTGTTGAGCTTTAACTGTGATCATCACACTTTTGTTGCACTGACAGTAGAAATATTCAGTAACAGACGACCTAAATACATCATAAGCACCACTGTACTAATCTTTCATAATGGGTGTGCTTTTGGAATTATATGGAACACGTGCATATAATCATTGTCAGGAGTTACATGCATTCAAGTCTCCAAAAGCATCAACTGAAAGCATTATCTGACAAAGCATTCTGATGTTCAATGCACATGACTTACAAAAAAAACCCCAAAACACAAAAAAACAAAAAAGCAAACAAAACAAAACAAAAAAAAAAATCCCACAAACAAAGAAAAACCAAAACAAACAAATTAAAACCCAGACCCATAAAGATGCAGTTTTTATTTTATAGGCAATTGAAGCTGCTTATGATTTCAGAATCAGCAGGACAGACCTGTCATCACCTGCATATGGTCTGGATCAAACTAGTCAATTCCTTTTGTGATGATATGAGCCCACAGAAATCCACAGGCCCTTTTTCTGCTGAATTGACTAATGTTTCTTGTTTTTTAGAAAAAAGGCAAACTGCATACATCATGTATGCTTGGAGAGATAGTGTCCGGAGAGATCTAATTTTGCACAGAGGAGAGTTCTGTAGCTTTGGTGGAACAAAGACTGATTTGCTGCTGCTATCACTTTCTAATTGTTTGAAAGGGAAGGTTCAGTTTCCTGGCATATGAGCAAAGGTGTGGGAACTCAAAGGCCTGTGCTACGTGTCTGCTTCCACACCCGCATATTTGAACTCACTTTGCAAGTTTTTTTGTTCCTATGTGTTCTGTACTCAGCTAATTACATTTCACTTGTGAGAGCTGCTATCAGCTTCTCTACATCAGTGAGGAAACCTCTACACCGTGTGTAGCCATGATGTAGCATAGAGGTGCTGTAGTCCCCTAGCATCCCAGGGCTGTGCAGGCTGGCCCAGCTCCCTTGGCTGCTCAGCAAACTCCTCTGGGCCAGGGAATGCATTCCTGAGACTCCCTGCGCTCAGCAGCTCCAGTCCTGCACCAAAGGGCCTGAGTCTGTCAGAAGATTACCTCAAAACTTAAACTATTTTAATATTAATTAATTTCTCTTCCTGACAGTAACATTGTGCTATCAAGTCTTTCAAGTCTGATGTTGAATTACACAAGCAATGCTGGTTACATGTCGGGGCTGTTAAAATGCTCTGCATTTGTTGTGCTCAGGCACACAGACAGGGATTTTCAAAAGCACCACTGTGGTTTAGGATTTCATCAGTTTGGAATCTCTCATTCCTTTAGCTTATTGTATCTATTCCTCAGAAATAGATATATGCCATGGAAGTTCTGCCATCTCTGTCTGTTTACTAAATATTTCCAAAAGGAGCCCCTCTGTGCTCACAGACCTGCTCTGTATATACATCAAAATAAAAGGGCTTTGGGAAAGATACTCTTTTCCAAAATACATGAGGAGGAGCTGGTCATAAACACCTCCTTCTGCCTTTGGGTTTTTGGGGTTATTTTTTAGCTGTAGTTTAGTGCTAGTGGAATGGATAGCAATAGTAACTCAATTCTATGGTGACAATTCATCAAGAATCTTCATTTTTATAAGGCCCCAACAACATTTTATGTATAAGATTCAGCGTGGTGTGTGATAAAAATGTCAAACATCAGCCAGTGACTTTCATCTAAATGAGTACCAAAGGAACAAAGGAAAAATAAGGTTTGTTAAATGCAACTCACATTCAGAACTGAGCAGACTGAAACTAAAAAAATTGGGTGAATTTGTGGTGAGGTTCATAGTTTTGCATGTATTGCATCACAATATTGGGGCAACTTTTAAAGTGAAGATTTTTAGAACCATTATAAAAAATGATAATTACTTGTGCATTATAATGGACACAAAACAATCAATGATCCCTAGTAAGAGTTATCTGTTTTCTGAAAAACTTTAGATATAGTTTTACACTGTTGATTTCCCTGTAGGCATCTTATTTACAGCCAGGTTATTAAATTAACTGATTAATGATTCTGTTTCTAAATATTTATGCATGGAGCACTCTAGTTGTGGACATGTGTGCATATGTCATGCTGTAGCCTTCTTTGAGAATAACTCTTTTCAGGTCCAGGTGGGTGCACTCCCAATCAGTTGTATTCTGAAATAAAGCAAGTATAGATTTGAAAAATCACAATATTCTAGGCTGATTTGACAGACCAATCAGAGACAGCTTAGGTTGAGATTTTATAATTTTTGTTATGTTTCTGGTTGGTTATTAATATTTTGTTGTATTTCATATAAACAAAAATTAAATTTATTTATAGCTGCAAGAAAACTAGGAATTATTAGCTTTGTATGTAGTATCAGTGACTTTAATTCTGATGTTTATGAGCAGAAAATACAGAGGTGTCAATGCAAAGTTAATACCAAATTCATGGAGAAGAAAGGTCTCCACAATTATATTAGTGCACAGGAAAAGAATAGCAATTTACCTTTGAAATATTTGTTATCAAGTGATATTTCAGACTCTCTTAATTTAAACAGTGGTATCTATTTTTACTCTTTATAGTTTACAGTTAATACTTTTTTTAGTTTATATTGTCTTTTCCACATGTCCTGGTCTTGTTATAAGAAAACGAATAATGGATTAATTTTAAAAATAGGAGCAGCAGTAAAATTTTAAAGCAAAGTGACTTCACACAGAAATGGAAATTTGCAGTGATTTTTGTGCAGTACATCATTATGGCATTGGTCCTCTTGCCAAGCTTACAGAGCATATTTCAGTCTGTGTGACTTTGAAGTATGTGTTCTCTTAAGCCTTAACAATGTCAAGCTTCATAACACAAGAGCTAGTTTGCTTACTTCCTACTTTAAATTGCTCGTAATTTGAGACATGCAAACATTTCCACTTTATAAAGCAAGGCTACTAAACATATTATTGCTCCAACCTGCAAGTTTTATAGCCTCTGTATATTTAGAAAGCTGTGCTTTATTAAAATAAACTGTAAAGAGGCTTAACTCATTATGGAATCTGCGAGTGTCTAAAATGAAATATCTTCCATTTATTATAGGGATTTAGGAAAGTTTGAAGAAAGACTATAATGCTGTTGTTGTAGAAGCAGGATGTTAACTATTTTTTAGGCCTCTGAGGTTTGTAGCTGGAAGTACAGTTTATTATGGGATAGGTCCGTCTACAGCCTGGAAATTCAAAATTTTGTTTTGTGCAGCCTTCAAAGCTTGAAAATGGGTCATCACTCTGACTTTGAGCAGAAATACTTTGAAATACTTTATCAAAGTAGGTTTATGAAGGATTACTTAATTTTAGATTGAAATAGATACTCAATTTTCTTTTTCATATTTTTTTCTCCCTGATGAATCCATCTGGAAGCCATAAATGCAATGTGGAACTCTTGACCCCACAGAGTTTTGCAATTTTTGCCAACACATATTTGTATGAAGATTCAAGGAGATTCTAGTTCTGTCTTATTCATAGAAATGGTACTTTAACCATTGACCTTTTGGCGTTCATATCTTGCTAAAATTAATTTTTTTATTCACTTTTGGGCCCAGGACCACTACTGGTTAGAGATAACAGTTCCAAAGGGGAAAAATGCTTTTTGTTTTCCCAAGGCTAATTAATGGCCTGTGTGTTGTCTCCTTAGATGGTGGCTTTTACCATCTGAATCTGTAATGTATCTTTATGTCAATCACATTTTTTCTGGGCTGTTCCTATGCTGAACAAAAACTATCATTGCTGAATTTTGGTAGCTCCTCTTCTTGCAGGAGCATCTCAGAACAATTTTTTCCTTCATAATAGGAAGCTTGACTTGTCCAACCAGAAAATTTCCAACAGGAAAAAAAATTTAGAGCTGAGGTCTTAATGGTTTGTCCTTAAAATTATTGAGTCTAAGGTCTTAATGGTTTGCCAAGTGTTTAAAATTGAGTCTAATAGGAGCAGGACTGAAGGACATTACAGAGGTGCAGGGAGTTTTCCCAGCAGAGGTGTCTTCCCTCTTTAGCCTTCCATTACGGCTGGTTGGTGGCAGAGGAGCAAGAGCACCCATGGGAAGGGACTGTGCATATATGCATTATTTTGTTTAGACAGACATATTTTTTTGTTCTATCCAGAGTAAAAAAAAAGTGGCTGGCTTTTAGATTTGCTGCAAAAATGCCTGGTTGTTTCAAATACTGTATGTCCTGGCAGATACAGGCAGTAAATCCAGCGTGCTGACACAGTGGAAGCTGTGGAAAAGGGCTGGGGTTAACAGAGACCTGCTCTGCTTTGTGTGCCCGTGGCAGCTGGGCTGTCCCACCCTGCCTGCACCGCGGCTGCTGCACGAACAGCTTTGAGCAGCCCCAAAGCTGCTGCACACTCCCACAAAAGGAGGTTTAAATCTATGTGGGTGGTGCGTAAAGGAGCATGAGCAGCAGCCTGGGAATAAAGCAAGGCCTAAACGAAGGGAAGAAACTTTGCCTTAAATGAGATTGCATAGGGGTGACAATTATAGAGGCTGGAAGGATGTGGAAAGTTTGTCGTTTGCTACTTGCTACAAATCAAATCCTTGTGAGAAAAAGGGAAAGCATTAGATACGTGCAATGGAGTACATGAAGTACGCAGCTTATACTTAGTTTTGCTTCTATTAACCTTTTAATTGCATAGTTCATGTAAATTGGCCACAAAGGCCAATGATGTACCAAGAAAGTTGGATAAAATATATTCACAAAAATGTTTACTACTGTGAAATACACAAACTTCCATGAGTTTCTTAACTGTTTTTTTTTTTTTGTTGTTAGAATGGATATTTCCTATTTTCTTTTCAACCTGTTTCCTTATGAATGTTGAACAAATCTCAGTAAATTAATTATCCTGAAGATAAAATATCCTGCAGGTGTCAGTTTTTAGTGGGCATAAAACAACATTCATCTGTCCCACTACCAGCATTGGCTCACATGATTGTTACAGGTGTGTTTTAAACCACTCTTTACTGCCACTTTTAGGGCAGTTTTAGGAGGAAACTGCATCTCCACAACTGTATTTCCAATAACTTTTTCATGACTAAGAGCTGGAAGAAAAGAAACTTCTTTGGATTCTCTCAGATTAAGGAAGGTTTTGAGCATGTGGTCATTAACCTATTGTATAAAAATTGAGGTGTCTCCCTCCTTGATCACACCTTTCTCCTGCAGAAACACATTGAACAAGTTCTGATAACCCCTGCCAGACTGCTGGCAGGAAGCCGTGGTTCTTAGGGAGCACAGGACAGCTGCCTTCTGGTGGATCATGTCATTTTCAGCTGCTCGATAACCTCGAGGTGCTTCCTTCTGCTGGTGAGAAGGCTGTTTCATCAAGTGTAAAACAGACTATTAAGCACTCAGTAAACATTATTAAGGGACTTGTAACTAATTATAGACTTCTAGCAACTGTGGGGTCAGGGAGGAGTTTGAAGATTTCCTTTACTGACTGTAGAAGCCCAAAGAAGTCCTCTTAATCCCATTTTAGATGCTGAAGTTCTTTTGCAGATTTGAACATTAGCTTCCCAAGTATATGGAATTTAGGTGCTTAAGTAGAATCTTCTGTAGATTGTATTTTGTATATCCTTGAACACATCAGTTACCCACCAGCATGATTTTTAAAGCACCGCTTTCCTCCGCTTTGAAGTGGTGATAATGGAGCTAACAGGCATAATTAAGGAGCTATTCCAACTGTAACATACATGCAGCATTTCTTTGTTTTGTACTTGTTGCTCTTTGATGGCTGTTTTAATGAATGGCATATGCTAAGCAGTTAATTCTGTACCACTTTACACCCTTAGTCATAAATCAGCTGAAGTTCTGTCCTTCTGCTTTTCCACCTGCCTTCTCTAATACTTACAGTTTCCCACTGTAGATTTTCCTTATAACACACAATGGGGTGCATAACCTGATTCAAGGGCTAAGTTTCTCAAAAATAATTAAATAAAATCTATTATTTAAAGAGAAGTGTGTACTTTCAGTGAGTATCTGCCACCTAACCCAGAGCCCAGCAGCAGCACTCTGCAATGTCTGAACGACACAGCCTCTGAAACAGGGCAGATTTCACTACCTTTACCCCATGTGTCTCTGTAATTGGGCAGGAATTGATTGTGGCCCTGCAGGGATTGCAGTTCCTCATTCTGTGTGTAAAAGACAATCTGGTTAGAGTGGTGCTCGTGTAGGAAGTGGTAAAAACATTCTTGGAGACAGGGAGCACCTAAGAGAGGTCATCCTGTGGAGTGGGCAGTTCTGGAAAGTTCTTATAAAGCTTCTTTAGAATAAAAAACACCTTGGATCTTTAGTGCTAAGGGAGTTTGGGTCAAGAGAAGATGGATTATTGACTGCTGCTCTTAGGTGTAAGAACTAAACAGCCTTTTCTGTCCCTGCAGCCCCCAGAGTGTCACTTACCTGTAGCTATCTCCTCTGCCTTTCCTTTTTCTTGCCAGCCACTCGTTAATATACAGCACTTGTCAGATCAATTCTCCCTCCAATAGCTGTATTGCCAAATTAGGGAAGTCTCAATGTGCATTTTTGATGTGCAAGAAATGATGTGTTCCTGATGTGTTCCTGATGTGTTCCCTACTTTGGCTGGATGGGTCTGTTTGTTCAGCTCCCCTTGTTTAACCTTTAGTTTTCTGTTCATTTGCAAGCCTTTTTCAATTTTCACATATGCTTAAGCTTTTGCAGCCCTGGTCATGAAGGGGTCAGAGAGGTGATTACAAGTTGTAAGATGACCTTACCAGTAACTCTTTAAGCATAAGTAATGTTCTGAAATTGCCTAAAGCAAAAACTGCCAATTCAGAGCTGATTGTAATGAATCAGGTTCTTCTATACAAAATAATGTGATCAATTTCTCATTTCACTGAATAAATAAGCTGGAAGATAGGGAACTGTCTATGACCTGCTGTTAACCTTTTGCCTCATTATTCATATCAAACCTATGACATGCATGTAAGAAATCTCTGGTTCAATTTTAGCTAATTATTTGTTAGAAGTGAGGGCTCTGTGAAGTGTTACTGATTGTACAAGTACCCAGGGACCTTATGACATCTGGTGAAAATAATGCCAAAGCAGTCACTCAGGCCTGTATGCTTTTGTCTGGCTATCATTATAACTAGAAATACTCTATTTCTAGGCAGCAAAACCTGTGTGTCTGTCAGTGCTGCTTCTCTCAGGTACAAGATACGTTTAAAATTCATTATAGCTCAATTATTGCTGCAATAAGGACATCAGAGAAAAAAAATGGAGGAGCATGCATTGGAATAAATTCTAAATTTGTGCATATGCTCAGTTAATATTTTAGAATTTGGTGTCTGAAGCACTTTGTCTGTAAAAATAATTTTTGTTAGTTAGCTGCTTTTATTTTTTTGGCTGGCTGGGATAAAACAAGAAAAAACTTTGCTAGCATGTGCTGAATGCAATTAATTTCACATGATCTTTTTGGTGTAACTTATTGCTATTTTTTAAAGGTACCTTGATTTGCAGTCTTCTAAAATGCAGAACAGATTTAGAAATATAGGGATTTTTGTGGAAGGATATTAGTTAGTAGGTCAGATACTGTGCTCCCCATAGGCACAGAGTTTTCAGAACAGGCCCTGATGTTACCAACCAGCCTGCAGGAATTCTGCACCACAATCCATACAAAGGCTATAATTTTTCATCACAATTTTCCTGAGAAATTCTGGCAGGTGGGAAAGAGACCTGGTGAGCTTAAAACATCTTGCTGCAATCTACGCTTGAGGCATGTCAGTGCTGGGAACCTTCTAACTTTAAAATATAAGAGCATCATCTCCCTACCTCAGTGAATGAAATACACCTCAGGGGTTGAAAAATGCTCACGTTTTGAAATAACTTTCAAGCTGTATTACTTCTGCCTAAAGAAGTCCCTGGAGACTGCATCTTCTCAAGATACGATGGGAAGAAGGAAAACATCAAGGAGGTGGAGAGTGAGGATAGAAGGTCTGAATAAAAAACCCACAGGACTGATCTTTTTGACTATAGGACTGTTGTATAATCAAAAATATATTGTTTTTAAAGGACAGAAAAATAATTGATTCTGAACCAATGTCTCACAGAAAAAAAAAGTTTTCTAATGCTACACATGAAGCATCTCTCCTTACTGATGGAATGGGTACCAAGAAAATAGAATTTAAAATTGTTTATTAAAACGTGAACTATTTCATTAATCACTCACATTTTTTTTCCTTCTAGAAACTCAGCTTGTACTATAAAATGTGATTCTATGTGCTACAACTTTTACATACTTTCCAGTACTTTCCAGTAGCTTGTACTGCAAAGTCAGCCTCTCAGGCCAGCAGATGCAAACTTCTGAGGTTTGGGAACTGAGAATAGTGTTGAACATTGTCCACAGAAGCTCTTTGGAGTCTTCAATTTGTGAATTATGCAGGTTTACTATTAAACATGGCCCACTGTGTTAGCTGTCGTGGTATGAGGCAGAATGAAGTGAAAGTGAAGTGAAGTAAGCTGGATGCTACTATTGTGTGTATTTTCAAAAGAAACTGGCAGCAATCTGGTATCAGATATATATATATATACACAACTGGTATCAGGAAACTTTTTGAAGTAACATCACAGATGACTCCTCAAACGCTTGGAATAACATTGTTTGATTCCAACTTTCCTCTAATCTTGCACAGGTATAAATAACTTCACAGGCTTAGAGGCAGTGGTGGTTCAGGCAATGAAGTTACAGCCTTGAAGGAATTTCTGCAGCTCAGCAG
This sequence comes from Melospiza melodia melodia, assembly GCF_035770615.1. Taxonomy (NCBI): domain Eukaryota; kingdom Metazoa; phylum Chordata; class Aves; order Passeriformes; family Passerellidae; genus Melospiza; species Melospiza melodia. The sequence goes on along the minus strand of NC_086206.1, from coordinate 11,037,279 downwards.
AGCAGCCCTCAGTGCATGGGTTTATCAGAAAAGGGGTGGCAGACTCCTGGCTGCACCCAGTGCCATCAGGCACGGTTAAAATGAAGTTAGAGAGAAGACAAATGAAGGCTGCTCTCTCTTCAGCTAAGTTGCTCCATGGTCTTCCTTGACCCTGGGGCTGGTGATTGCTGACTGGAATCTCAATGGCTGTTTTCTAGTGACAATTTCAGTGTCTGAGCTCATTAATCAATTTCTACTCGGCAGAATCAGTTTGTGGAAAACTTGCAAAGGTTACTTAATCCGGAGGGAACGTGTACTGTTAGATGGAAGACTTTTCAGCCACAGCATTAAAACAAAGTTTTCCAAATATCTGTCTTGTATCACGTTTTCCATGACTGTATCAATTACTGATAGCAAAGAGCAAATCACCAAAATCATTCATAGTGATGTTAGGAAAACACAACCTCTGCCTGCTTTCCTTAAGAAAAGAAGTCTTTCTGCATCATAAAATCCATCACATCTCTTAACTTCATGGCTCCAGCATGAAACAGGAAACAATAGTGCTGAAATAGTCAAAAATGAAAATGTGAGAGAGGCTTTCCTTTAACTCTGTCCAGTAATATCAGTTATCATCCAGTCTAAGAACAGGATTTCAAAGCAATTTATAGAAATCCACAATCTGTTTAAGTCCTTGAAACGTTAATCCTTACCAACACCTGGCATAGGACTTGAGTGACTTAAAGGAATTCCCTAGACTTTGTAGCCTTGCACAAGGGTGCACATGCACTATAGGAGGACACCCAGGAGGGAAAACAGATATAGCAGTGGCTTGTGGAAATAAGAAATACTTTAGTGTTGAAGAAATCGGCTTAATAGTTTCAATATGAAAGAATAAAATACTGCTTTATTTCTTAAATATGGTAAAAATGTTTTAAAAGAAAACCTTCAAATATTTGGGTTTAATCCCTGTTGCCCATTGTGTGTGAATGGTTATTAGCTGGCCATGGTAATATGCTGGCAAACTGCCTCCTCAGTGAGGCACAATGCCAGTGTTTGGTGTGATTCAAAAGCTCAGTACTGTTAGTGAAGTCATTTTGTGCTCAATGTTTTAAGTTTTTTCTTTTCTTTTAGGGTTTTCAATTTTTTTTTATTTTAATATTTTCTATTTTATTGTTTCCATGTGTTTTTTCCTGTGCTTGTATGGACCTTCTCTTGCAAGGGATGATGAAGTGCTTTGTGATCTCCTGGAGTGTGGAGTCTGATGGGGTAATTGGACAGTGTCAAAAACAGTGTAGCAGCTTTGTGCTTTTCTGATCAGACCAAGAAATGAGGTAAGGTGTGTACCACAGCCTGCTTTTGTACTGCAGTGTGAAAATAAGTACTGTGGCCTTTCAGGCCTTGAAGGGGGCATATAAGAAAGATGGGGGCAAAATTTTTAGCAGGTCCTCTTGTGATAGGGAAAGAGGTAATGGTCTTAAACTGAAGGAAGATTAATTTAAATTGGCTATAAAAAATTATTTTTTTACAATGAGAGTGATAAAACGCTGGCACAGGTTGCCCTGAGATGCCCCATCCCAGGAAACACTAAAGGTGAAGTTAATGGGACTTTGAGTGACCTGATCTGGTTGAAGATGTGCCTGTTCATTGCAGAGGGGTTGGTCTTTAAAAGTCCCTTCCAACCTAAACAATTATATCATTTTAAGACCATATTGGCCTTTAATTTTATTTTCATTATGGCAAAAAACCTCAAAATTATTTCCTTACTTTACCTGAAGTTTTCTTGGATTAAAACATTTCTGGAGCCTGATCACTTTTTCTGTCGTGCTGCAATTTGATGATTTGCCAGAATCACTAAGGTTGGAAGGTGTAGGTACCCAGTTTGTGGTGCTTGGGATGGGGCTGGCCCAGCCTCATCCCCAATGGGCTCCAGCTGTGAGCAGCAGGTGAGCAGCACTGACAGCAATGAGCCATGGAGTGCCCAGGGGCACTGAGAAACCACCAAAGGGAGCAGAGGGCACACAGGGGCAGGGCATGGACAGTGAGGGGCACACAGGGGCAGGGCATTGACAGTGAGGGGCACACAGGGGCAGGGCATTAACAATGAAGGACACACAGGTGCAATGCATTAACAGTGGGGCACACACGTGCAGGGCATGAACAGTGAGGGGCACACAGGTGCAGGGCATTAACAGGAGGGTATAAAAGGCTGGGCAGAAGAACAAGAGGGGCTGATGCTTGCAGCCCCTGAAGTGACAGGATGTTACTTCAGGTGGGCAGGCACCTAAAGCCTTTTGATGAGGTAAGGTGTTATTCTCTTTGGGGGAATGCTTAAAGCCTTCTGGAGTTGTGTGGTGACGCTCTGTGTATTGTGTCCCTCTTAACTGTGGCCTGTGCTGTGACATGTGCTGCAACAGGAAGGGACCTCTGGAGATAGCCCAGTCCAAGCCCTGCCGAGGCAAGGTGCCCTGGAGCAGGTTACAGAATGTGTCCAGGTGGGTTTGCAATGTCTCCAGAGAGGGAGACTCCCTGCCCTCCCTGGGCAACTGTTCCAGAGCTCTGCCACCCTCAGTGTAAAGAAGTTCCTTCTCATGTTGAGGTGGAATTTGTTGTGCTTAGTTCAAGCCATTGCTCCTCATCCTGTCACTGGCACCATCCCTTGGCACCCTTGACACTTGCTCTTAGCAGAGCTGATATGAGAGCTACTGTCAGGAAAGGCAAAATATATGGCTGGAGTAAGCCCCAGATGCACTCACTCCACAAGGCAGCCGCTTTGTGCAGGTGGTGTTGGTCTGTTTACGCAAGGATCTGGGCTGAGGTCACTTCCATGGGAGGCTGTGTCTTGCAGAGGCTCACACCTGCCACAGGACATGCCAGGGTGCCTCTGGGTTCTGTAGCATGGTATGACAGTGCGGGGAAGGGAAGGACTTTTCTATACTAAGGATCAGGGTAACTTGTAGGAGGTGCTTAAACACTGCGAGAGCCGTGAGTTAACAGAGAAGGCCAGGCATGGAATGGAAGTCTGACCATGAACTTCCCAGAGAAGAATCTTCTTTGGAATTAATAAACACTTATAGTACATCACTCTGTGATTTCCATAAACATCTTATTCTGCCAGCCTTTGTTTTTAACAGCTTATTCAAGTAGTCATGCATGTTTTTAATGGAAAATAATTGTTTTGTGAATTTCTCAAGTATTTTAATTAATGGTAATATTAAAGTCAGGAAGGTACTCCTCTTTGCCATTTCCATCTGTGCATTCAGTTTATATGATGTCCCAATGAATTCCCTAAATATTAATAGCAATGAGCTGGTGCAGAAGTTGATGTATGGATTCCCTAAATATTAATAGCAATGCGCTATTAATTGCTATTAATATCAGAAATTGGTGTATTAGCATCTAGAAAGGTTTCTTTTTCACGGCAGAGTTTTACAAGGAAGGCTATTCTGTAACTGCCTGCACAGATATGCATGGATGAGTGGATTGCAAGTGTTACTTCCACAATTGGTTCTGGAGGCATTAGCTGACAGGGTGGCTGTGCCCCTTTCCCACACATGTAAGCAATGATCTCGTTGCAGCAGCATTGCTGGAGATACTGAAATGAGCTGACTTTGGGAGTGTTTCCTGAGTTTAAATTCCTTGACTGTAAAGCAATATCCTAACAGTTGTATGCTGCTCAGTGACAGAGGGAAAGGGGGAAAAGTGATTGAGAGATGCATTAATGATTCTGATTTTTTACCATTGTCTTGATAAGTTGTAACCACACTCCATGGCTGTATTTCTGCTGTCTTTTCAGAAAGATCTTGATTGTGATGTTTATGCAGAGCTAAGAGTTCTGTTTTCTTGTGTTTTCTTCTCATCCTGCTTTCAGTAAAGCAGTATCCCCCTTGATACAGCAGGTGGCACAAATAGAACTTTACCTGTCCTATCATTACCATAATTTGGCTTGCAAGCTGTTATTGGGTAATTGACTGGTAATTGTTGAAATGAAAATTCTGTCCAAGGTCCCTGTTGGTCAGTGCATGTTTGAAGCAGTCTAATTCTCTTCAATATAGCCAAGAGCAGCTTCTGCTGGCTGCTGCTCAGGAGAATCAAGGCCTCAGATTCCCTCTGGCTCTTTCCATGCTTGAAAATACAAGTTCCACCACTCTCCTGTGTAATAGACATGAGGCATACCAGATGCAGACTGGAAATTGGCTTTTAATGATTGATATTGCTTGTGTGAGGCAAGGATGTTGTGCTGAATGTAGAAGTGCTATAAGATCATCACCAGCAACACTGAACTGTCACAGACATGTCATTGATGTGAGTATTTAAGGTCTGCTTAACTGAGAACATAAGTTCTGGCTTTCAATTCCCTTGGATGTAGGTACCACCTTTGTCAGTGGCAATTAATATCAAATAACAGAGGAAGAATCAAAGAAACCAGACTAAAATCTATTTCTACCAATTTATGTTGACTTCTATAGGTGGGAACACTATTATTACTTTGTTTACCCTAAGAGTGCTCTGGAGGGACACTGAGCTGGTGCTGTGACTGCAGGGCTGGTGTGCAAATAGTGTGGGGACTGCTTTGATAGCAACATTAAAGATATTTGCCTGTTGATAGCTCTGCTAAAGGCATGTGCTCCATCAGATATTAGGACTTGTTGAAGACACAACTATATTTTAAAAAGTCAATTTTCAATATCTGCAGGTATCTGCAAAGAGAGTCTTGCCTTTGCTCTGGAATAGGGTGCACTGCAGGACATCCTCCTTTAGAATGAGTGTGGGGAATTTGCTGAAGACAGCACCTATTTCATTTTTAGGCAGCCCATCCTTTCTAGGTGAAAGTACAGTATTGTGCCACTGAGGGTCAGACAGGATTTGGGGGAGAGGTAGTTAAAACCTGGCTTTGCAATATATATCTGGCATAATCGACTCCATTGCATAAAAATTCTGGAAGTTTTTCCATCCCAAACCTTGTACAGAGGGATACCCAAATGCTTCATTTCTTTCTCATACACTATCTTAATATGCAAAGTTTTCCAAAGTTTTCCTGTTCAAATCAAAGAGCAGGATCTCCTGATTGCATTTCCATCCTGTGTCTCAGTGCAATCTGGAATGAATAAAAAATGAGAGAAAAATTTGACACACAGTATTGAGATGCCAGGCAAAGCTCTGGAGGGCAGAACAAAAGGGGAGAAGGCCCCAGCATTCCAGCCATGGGAACATCTGTACAAGAGCACGGCAGCAGAGACATGCCAGGTGGTGGAGTGGCCCCTGAGAGAGAGCTGGTGTGGACACGTGGGTTTGGAGTCTCCTCGTTGGGTTACATGGAACAAGGCTGCTCTGTTCCACCTCTGGGGTCACTGAGGGCTGGAACTGCAGCTTACAATAAAGCACAAACTCTATAGTTCTCTAAATGTATGTGCAAATGCAATTTCTGCTTTACATATGAGTTAATAGCATCATTTATAGATCGATGGCCCATGTTTGAATGCTAGTTTTCTGAAAATGCAAGTTCTGCGTGTATGTTCCTTGTCCTTTGGAGCATGTTTGGTATGAACCTCTTTATTTCTGCTTGTCTCACTTGTCTTTGATAAAAACACCTCAACTGTATTATTTCAGAGCACAGTTTTTATTTGGGTTCTGAAGGTATCATTTGCCCCTGTATACAGTAAGTTGAAGTCGTACTCCTGACTGGAATCCTGGCTCACAAGATTCTGAGGCAAGTGCTGCTGCCATTGACTGTGAGTTTCATATAAACAGTACACAATTGTCATCTTGATCATTCCACTTACTGCAGGGGTGTTTTGGTCTCACTGTACCCTTTAGTTGAAAGGGGTGGTAATTTTATGAGGCATTTCCTGGACTTGCCTAGGGCAAAGCCACAGGCCCTAAAAGACATTAATTAAAATAGCAGATTCTATTCCCATTGAGACAAACAATGTGTCTGGACTGACAGAATGGCACGTACAGCTCCTAAACAGCACTTCGGACAAGTAAGAGCAGTAATTTGCAAAATTGGAATTGATCTCTGAAATATAACCCAAGAGTAGAAAATCTGTGTGTGTTGTGGGTAGAACTAGTTCAGAGCAACACTCTATTCATCATAACTGGTTTTGGTGGACTAAATATTTGAAAATTCACCTTGAGCTCAGTATTGGGATGTCATGCAAAACTTTAGAAGGTTGAGCCAGGAAAAAGAAAAATCCAAAAGTATGACTGAATGGTTTTGCAACTTTTTCAGGTTCTGAAATAATGGACATCACATTTTCATTTGAAAACAAGAGTTATAAAAAAAAAAAAACAAAACCAAAAAACCCCCAACAAAACAAAGCACCCAAAAAATTCTAAACACATAAAAGGGGTAAAGTTGAATTTTTAAATTAAAATTTCTTGGCTTTCTCTATATAAAAAAACCATAATTTAGTAACGTTATAGATATAATTTTTCTAGAAGTTATTTTACGTTGCTGAGGGAAAAGGTGTTTCAGTTCTTGTTGACCAGTATCTAATGGGAAAATCAGTGGCTCACATGGTTGCAGACAGAGGACTGGGATGTGACTCTCAATAGGAACAGTCTTTTAATATTCAATATCACTCTTAATGCCATAATGCTGTTTGATATTTTACAAAAATAAAAGCAAATAAAAATTGTGTTTGAGTCACTACAGTCACATGTAGTTCAAAAGAAGTTCCCTGATTCTACTGCCACTAATGGTTGAAATCCTGCTTCTCTGTGGTCCTGTAAAGAATGAGAAATAACTGCCTACTGTCACTGGATGCTGCTATGCAGGTGAACAATAATTCCTGTGCACTTTCTAGACTGGAGAGAGATTTTAATCCTTCTAAGGCTTGGTGTGGGTGATCTGTTTGTTTGCTACTTGTTCACACACAAGAATGTCAGTTTTGACAAGCCCTGAACTCTGGTAGTCTGATCTATCAGAAATATCAATTATACAACCTAAGTAGCATTTAATTGTCAGAAAACTTTGTTTATTTTCAAATAATTGCCCTAAGTTGTAATGCTTGAAATGCAGCTAAGCTTTGCTGAGCTCTGCCAGCCTATCAGCAGCAGGGGAATTGTGTTTCTGCAGTAAAATTGTGTTTCTGCAGTAATAGGCAGATGTCAAAATTAACTGTGGCAAAGAAGCCTAAAACAACTTGTTCTAATACAGTAGATTACTGACTTCCCATCTAAATGGGTTTTTTGACACTGGTTGCCTCGAAAGGAGAGTCCCAGCCCAGATTTGGGTCATAGTGAGGTTGTAACAGTCAATTATACATTAATTATCTAGATTTAAATAGTAAAGTGCATGTGGATCTCATATCTTTCATTAATGTGTGGTAATAATCAGTAACTTTTACCTTTATTCAGTTTCCAAGAGGTATTCCTTATTTAGGTGACATAACAGAATTTCTGTCTAGATTGTAAATAGTTTTTGTTTGCTTCCTGTTGTTTTGTCTCAGTATAAGGATTTGCAAAGGAATCCTTTCCATATTTTTATTTTCATTTTAATAATAACACTCTAAGGCAAAGCTCATAATAATCTGAAATCAATCCTGTGTAATTTGACTTCTCTGATTATTTTAGTCCTATTCATGTCTACCTTATGCTCATTCTTATTTTCAGTGTTGTTCCCATGTCTCATCTGCCCACAAATCTTTGTTAAAAATTCCATCAGAAAAACAAAGTGCTATATGTGGTAAAATAGAACACAATCTCCGCACAAACTGCCTCCTTTCTCCCCACACTACTGAAATATTTTCACCAGATGTGCTTGGATGAAGGGCCAAAGAGAGTAGATGCTGATCACATGGTCACAGCTGGAATTAACTTTAAAAAATTTATTCAGTTGGTATTACCAGCTTGTTTTATTTTTCCCCAGCAACAAAACAGTAATGTAGATGACATCTGTCTTTCCAGCTGTTCCCTGGGCTCGGAGAACCTCTCCTCTCTCTCAGAAGTTTGCCAATCATCCTCTTAAAACTGAGAAGCCAGAAAAGTATAGGAGCAAACTGATGTTGGAATAGATATAAAACTAATCTAAAAAGGGTAATTTGATGCTACATTTCCAAGTATTCTTTTAGTTTCCTCATATTGAAATGAGTTCCCAAAAATTATTTCACAAATTTCACGATTTTGTTGTAAAATAAAAGAAAGTAAAATTGATAGAACAGTAAAGAAAGTAAAACTTGATAGAACAGTTGTACCATTTGTCAGACACTTTTGGGTTCTCCTCTGCACACTGCCTGCCTGTGGATCTGCAGTAATAGAGCTTTCTCAGCAGCTCAATATTCAGCAAAAGCAGCCATCAAAGTACCTCAAACATTCCTAATTTGCACTCAATTTTTGCAGTTCACCACACCACAGTAACCCATGCTAAAGGAATTTTGTGTAATGTTTGAACTTGAACAAGTGAAGGCTCCATGTTTGATGGCTTTCCCTTTCACACAAGATTTCTTCATGCTCCTCTTTGGTGTCCTTTTATCATCTCGTGTCTGCTGGCACAAGGTTGGGCACCTGCACTTTTGAAACAAAAGTGTTTCTAAACACTTATATATCCTTCCTTCATTAGAAGAAACTGGATATATTTTGGTGATGAATATCTTTTGCTGGAGAACTGCATTATGTAGATTCTATAACACCTGACTGGTATTTTTAAAGGATTGTGATTTTGAAAGATAATATATTCTATTAATTTGTGACAAGTATTGCCAACTAAGTAAAATTTCTGCAGTACATCTTAATAAATACAGCAAGAGGCTCTAGGTTTTCACTAAACTGGAGTAACCCTTGGATTTTATTCTTAAATTCTTAACAAAATAGTGATGTACTCTGAGTATCAAGATTTTCAAAAGCATTTGATGTTTTCTTTCCCAGAGCATGAGCAAAGACTCTTCAAACTCCCCTGAAGATGCAGGTAGTGAATACTTTTCTGTACACTCATCTCACTCTGTCTCTCCATCTACACAGAATTTATTTCCCAAGGTAGTGCAGAGGATTCCTGTGCTTTGTCCTTTAAGAGACAAGATCCTTTCCTTTCTGCAGCTCTTTATTCCCATGTCCAGCATGTTCATTTTCCAAATGGGAAAAAGCAAAATATGATTTTTCCAAAAAATTTAGTTTAGTAAAGTATTTTGTACTTTACTAGTATTTGGGCCAGTACTTTCAACTGCTATATTTGAAAAAAAGTAGTATTTATCCTGTACATACTCAATAACATGGACTTTGCAGACAGGGCTTTTTCCTCTTTCCTTTTAGGTTGGTTTAATTTTCTGTTGTGGTGCTTACTGTGTTTTGTTGGTTGGTTTTATGATTTTGTTTTGGTTTTCTACTTTTTTGTTTTTGGGGGGGGAGTGACTACTACAAAATGAGAGGCTTCAATTTAACCTGTTTGATTTAAATTAAATTCATATTTGCAAAACAAATAGAAGGAATAAATTTCAATTATTATGAGGGTTTGCATTGTCTGGATTTCCATTACAAGCCCAAATATGGGGAAATTACCAGTTTCTATAGGCAGTTATGTGTGGGAATCTGCTGGCAAGAAGCAAAAATTAGTTAGCTTAGTAGCTTGATTTGCCTTTAAATTCAGTCTTGTCTCAGACAAGCCCCTGATTTTAACTGAAACCCCTCTGTCTGCCTGGTACTTTGCTGTATTTATTTTGTGTTGATAGCCTCAATAACAATGCTATGAGTAAAAGGAAGTTTAGTGTATTCCCAAGCTATGCTATTGTCCATAAGCAGTCGGGAGCTTTGTGCAAGCAGATCACTCCCATGTGCATTTTCAAACGCAGGAATTGTGGGGAGGTGGGAGGGGATGCAGTGCCTGGTCCGTGGTGAGGGGCAGGAGGGCCCAGGGCTCTGCTCTGCTGGGAGCTCACTCAGGTGCAATTCTGGGCGATTCACATCTCCTCTGGACCAGGCTGGCTGGGAAACACATCTCCTGTTCCACAGCAGGCACAGGGTTCAGTACTTTCCTATGCTGGGCACACCGTTCCATGCTGAAGGTGCACCTATCAGGTAGCTCTGCTGCTGGAGCACAGAGGACTCAAATGTTGCTTAAACTTGCTAATATATACACTTTTAATTTTTTAAAAATTTTATTTACCCTTTTCAATGTCCGCTGCTGCTTCTTGTTTCTGACTGCTGTCTGGGATTTCTGCCTTGATGTTTTGCTTGCTGTTTTATTTTCAGATGTCATTTTCCCAAGAATCTGCAATCCTTGCAAAATAAGAGAATATTGATTATTCTTCACTTTGGCAAAATACCAAATAATGATGGTGAGATTAATTTAAAGTTGCCTCTGATCCTGGGAAGATGGCACCTTTTCTAGAGGTGCTATCACTTTTGTTGCTTTTTGTCTTCTTAATTTTGAGGTTATTTTCATTTAACAAAATATGGTTGTATTTACTTCTGTCTCTGACCTTATAGCTGGCCACCCTCATTTTGGCACAGCAGAAGTTATGGAAAATGTTCAATCTCATAGATATTTAATGTTCAGTCCCAGAGATATTTAATGCCCATTTTAAAGATTGAGACTTAATTGGAAAAGCAGTAAGATTTGGGACAGGTTCTGCAGCTGCTAATACATTTTCCAGAGTGAATTCCAAAAGTAAATTAACTGAAATAAAAATGTTGACTCAAGGAGTAGGATATTTCTCAATGTGAGTAAGAAGAGTTATCCCACTTTTAGTTACTTTCCATAAATGGTTTCACTGTAATTATAGCATATGTTAACTTTGAGGCTGGGCTGGATAGGAATATTTATAAAAGCTGACATTTCAATAAATTGACCTGGTTTACAAGTTTCTAAAGGAACAGCAAGAAATGTGGAAAACCACCTGACATGGCAAGCATGTTAAAACAAATCAAACAAGCCCTGATTTGTGAGCCCATGAGCACTCTTATATATTCAATGGAGAAAACAAATCAAATGCTTGTAAATGCTGTTTAAGGGCTTACACACAACTTGACTTGATTAGAAAACTAAATATTTGATTATTTGTGGTTTTGATTTTATGAACGTTGCTTTCCTTTACTTGTGCTCTCAAGATGTTCGACGTCTGGTGAGAAAAATTGTGGCTAGTGTTTCCATGTGTGGTGCCCATAGAGGAGATTTTGATCCTCATGCACTGCTTACAGAAATGTCTTCATTGCTGCTGTGTCCCATCAATGTCCATGGGAGGTTCTTAATGAAATATACAGTAACAAAAGTCCAAGATTAGATTTGGCCTGAGAGTTCAATCCAGGTTCTTCCCTTCAGCCAGTATGATGCCATCATCATTTTGGTCCCCTGCTGCTTTTAAACAATGTAGGCTTAAAACAAACCCAGATTCCAGTGCCATCCTGTCAGTGTGACCACATTTTGAAGGTCCCTGTTAGCATTTTGTCTTGTTCTTGTGCTCTCCCTTTTTTTCTTTCTTTTTTTCAGTGTTTTAAATTGCACATGGGGTTGGTGGTGAGATTGTCAACAAGATTTTTAAGACCCATTTGCTATTGCAAGATGAATGGGTGTATTTGAGACACTCAGAGCACTCAGACATGCCAAAAAAATGGCAGAAAATTAACGGGAGTCTTCCCGTGCCTTTGGTTGCAGGTCCAGAGCTGTGCCACCCTGAGAAAAGCATGGGCATCCCTCAGTTTGTACCTGGCTCTCACTGAGCAGTGCAGAGATCCTTCCCCACAGAGAGCACTGTGCCTTTCTTTAAAGCTGTCATGGCCTAAAGCTTTACAGTAACAGAGCTTTGTTCTGCTAATGCAATGTGGGTGGCGAGGCAAAGCCAGGAGTGGTCTAAGGCTGTGGCATGGGCTTTGACTCCAAAACTGAGAGAACTATAAAAAGGCAAAGAAAATATGTGGTTGTGTAATAGGAGCCTGGTGCTGTGAAAGAGAAAATCCTTCCACAGGAAGAGCAGGACACTGACTGGAGGGTCTTGGTGGGTCTGCCCCACTGGAGGGGGCAGAGCAGCACAGGGACACTGTAGAAAGGACCTGCCTGTGGGAGAATGAATAGAAAATGTTCCTGCAGACAACAGGGTTTCAGTCTCTTCCTGGTGTTGATAAAGACAAAAATCCTTGATCTTCTCCTTCCAAGAGAGATCTGGTTTTGCTCTCACTAACTCCAGGTTTTCTGCATAAATTAATGCAACAATCACCATGACTTTGATACTTTTCTAATCATGAATGAGTTTTAAGCTTCCATTTGGTATTGTACACTGAAGTAACATTTAATAGATCTGAATATCATACAAAGTTAAAATATTTTACATTTGTGCAGGAATTAAGATGCAGTTTTGAATGTGTTTGGTGCAGAACATGCCATTGATTTCCCCTAAATCCACTGGCTTCTGTGTTCCTCTGGAACAAAATGTCAAAATAAAGCAGCGCAGTAAGTCACACACTGGGGCAAAAGGCTGCAGCTATTGCTGCATGGATCCTCAAGGCCTGAAATGAGCTCAGGGACATAAAAAGCCATTCATATTACAAATTAGCCTTTGCTTTTGAACTGTAAATTATCTTTATTATTAGGCTGGCCATGGTACTGCAATTATTAGGTGCCCTGTGTCTAAAGGTTTGAGCAATTAGAAGTCTGGGGTGACAGTCTCATGATACAGAGCGATAAAATATGTCCAGTCAAGACAAAGAGATGGTCTATATTCGTGTCTTCAGCATGTAGCACAAGGAGCCTGGAAGCTGTGCTGCTCTTAAACATTTCAATTAGCCCTGACATGGCCACTGTGAGCCCACAGATTATCTCTGTGTTGCTGTTAAGTTTTTATGAGGCTTTCCCCTCAGATTACCCATTTCCACAGCAATCTATAAATCTGAAACTGCAACATCTGATTAATTCTCCCAGAAGAGAATAGTGAAGGTCCAGATTTTTTCATTAATGAAGTTTGTGCTGTTCTGAGGGCTCATATATTTCAGCCATTGTTTTACAGTTTTTTCCCCATTCTAATCTCTTTCCTAAGGTGCCAAGGGGGTGCTAGGAGCTTCAAAATCACCCACTTCTTTGACCTAGAAAATTAGACTAACTTCTCTTGCAGCACCATTTTGCAAGATGATGGCCATTCTTTGCTGTTTTCAGAGTGAACAAAGCTGTAATGAAGCAATATTATTACATTACTAAGAATTGCTTGGCATCACTTTTCTATTGAGTATTGCACAGTCTTCTTTTTATGCACCATATTCCAAATTAAATATCATGTGGCTTTGCACATCTTTGAGCTTTGAGATCAAATGGACCCAAAAATGTAAAATGAAACTGAGCTGAATCTGCTACATATTTCCTGCTGTCAAATAGAAACTGAGAACCAAATACTCCTTCACTCTTCACAGATAGGGAAGCTGAGGAGCAGATGTCTATTTGAAGGTATTCTGGTGGCAGACAGAATTTCCCTCTCAATGTCTGTCTTATCTGGTGGAGAAAGCTGGGTGATTTTCATGTGGTATTTTCTTTGACAAAGAAATTCTTTCACTGTAACATTAGGTAAATTATCTGAGTGATAAAAGGGAGATAAGAGTCCAGATGTCATGTGTAGCAATACCCTTTCAAATAACTTGTGAGCCCTTGAAGTCAAGCTTCCAGGTTGCTGTATCATAAAGGCCATCAAAAAGGTGTTGGAAGAGCAATGAGATTTGTCAGTTGTCCTCTATGAGTCTCATGTAGAGGTCAAAAAAACACATGGGCTAGATAACATCAGCCCACAGAAAGCATTTTAGGAGTATTTTTAAATGTTCTTGCCATGTGGCAATACCATGACAATGATGCTTATATTCCTGTTGCTTGGAATACTGTTGAAGGAATGACGCTGTCTTCCAATTAGCCTTTGCTGCCCTTAACCTGGGCCTGCTGCATCCTGAATTACCCACCCCAGGAAGCTTAGAGGGCAGATCAAATAGGTCTGCTTCAGCCATTTTAGACTTGCCATCCTTTGTCCATTGAGTGGATGCTGCATTTCCTTGCCTGGAGTTAGGGCAGGCTTTGCCTTTGTCTTGCTCTCTCTGTGGTATCCTGCCAACAGCACATACAGGAATGGGCCTGAAGCACGGGGGTGAACCAGATCAATGAAGAGGTCAAACTGTGGCCCACAGATCATTCATGAGCCCCTAGAGAGGAAGTGTTGAAAATCAGAAGTGTTGTCTAGGAATATGCTCTGTGAAATACCTTTGTGGTTCTATATAAATATTGCAAACCTGTGGCCAAAGGGAATGACTCATCTTCATCCTTCTGCTTGCATCTAGAATGAATCCTTCTGCTTTATGTTATCCAAGTGGATTTCCATTAACATCTATCCTGACACAACTCTGCCAGAATATTAAACACATCTTGAGATGCAAGAGCACTGGAGATGAACATTAGTATAACTCAGACAAGAAGAAATTCAGATTTGCTGCATTTGTAAGCAGCTTGGAAGTGTATTAAATGCAGACAGATTTGTGAGCACTTTAATAAGCTTTGCTTATACTTTTTAAGGAAGAAAAGAGCATATTGAGTTTCAATTACGTAGGTTTTGTAGTGTTCTGGGTGTTTTCTTTGCCTTTACTATTCTGTGAAACAAGGTAGATGAACACAGACATTTCCTTCTTGTGTTGGATGCAGTTAGGAGCTTGTGTTTCTTTTTGTTGTATGTGTTTATATGAAGGATACTTACTATATTTCTCTGCTCAGCAGCAGAGAGCCTGAAGCAGCCTGCCATGGTTTTTCAACCACATTATGCATATTGGTAGGAATGCCTGTCACCTCACATCTCATACCAAATCTGCAACTGCTTCACTTAAGTTCAGCCTCCATTTGTTCCTTTGTATTCCTTATGCATCCTAGAAATACATGTTAATAATGCAGGCTGTAAATATGGGCATGAGAATGTTCATCTTGTGTGTCAACTACTCAACAGATATAATGGGCATATGTTCAGTATACAGAATTTAGAATATGAAATGTGTATCATTATGTTCTGACGCATCAACATTTTCTGCATAACCTGTATTTTCCTCAGCCTTCCATAGCTATGATCATATATCTCTCTCCTCTCTTCAAACAAGCCCAATTCCTTTATCAGTCTCTTCCTTATTGGCATTTCCCTCTGCAAATTCTAGAAAGATTTTTGTCTCAAATTGCCTAATAGAGTAACATAAATAATAAATAAGATAAATCAAAGGAATTGTCTGCAGTCTGTATTAATCTCCAAATTTGCTGCTGCTGCTTCAGGTGAGAAGATAGTGGTATATGCCTGAAAGAAAGATTATCCACTTTTCCCCAAACACAGCATTGTTCTTTAAGATGTGTTCCTCTTTCTTTCTGACTTTGGCTCTCTTTAAGACATCTGAGATTCTTTCCCAAATTGAGGATCCTGTCAGACTGCTCTGTACTTGAGCAGTGTTTTATGACCATGATCATCTCAGCAGATAGTGCTGTCTCTACTCTGGAGATGTATGCATTGTGAATGATATCATTGTTAGAAAAGTTATCCTTTGATAAAGAGACAAAAAAAACCTGCCCAGCTTATTCAGGGGGGTAGAAGGGGGATCTGCATCATTAAACTGATTAGAATGCTCCAGAGGGTCCTGGGTTTTGTGAAGGACTTAACACGGCCCTTCTAAAAGAGCTAGTGAGTTCCTCTGTCCCTTCCTCATTACTGTTTAATTCAACAAATCTTTTTTTCTTTTCCTCTTTATTTCTTTATCCCTCACAATCCTTTGCTCCTTTCCCCTGCCAGCTGGTCCCTCAGCTGCTTCATTGATCTCTCAGCCACTCTGGCACTCCTGATATCACACACAGTGGGAGGCAGAGTAGCTCAGAGATCAGCAGACAGACCATTATAGAAGTGAATCCCAGAGCCCCAGCAAAAAAACCTGAATTTGTTCTTTTGCTCTCTCTCCCTGTAGGAACTCTTTTTGAAATGCTAGATTGGCATCTAAAGGTCTGATGTGTTTAGTAAAAGCATAAATAGCTACTTTCTGCAGTTGTTTCTGTAGGGTTGGAGTTCTGGCTAAGCTGAGGAAGCCACACCTTGTGTTGTCATGAAAGAGAATTGATAGGTCTGTCACCAGCTTGGAGAGTCACCCTGTGCCCCTCTGAATGCCACAGGACTGCAGGACCAGTGTCTGCAACTTGAATTTGAGAGGTGCTCAAGGATCAGTATAGGATACAGCAGGAAAGCTGTGAGAACAGATTTTGGAGACAGTTGTGATGAATCATATCTCAGTTTTTTTCCATTCTGTTGACTGATTATTGTTTGTGCTGTGTGAAACAAATGACATGGCAAGAATGAACTCAGACATGCCAGAATGATTTTACATAAATATGTATACTTTCCACCCCCAGAACATGAGAAGATAAGCTGCAGCAATTTAACAGATAGAACTGTGTTTATTTCGAGTGTCATTGATGGTTAGGTACTGCAGGTCCATGCTCCTGCTAAAAATCAGGATGTCAGTAGCTCTTGTTTTGACAGCTCTCAAGAGCAAGCAGCTGAATTTATTTTTAAATTTTGATAGTAATGCACAGTGCCAGTGGAGGTGCCACCACTGTGGCTGTTTATTGAAAGTAGCTCTGGCCCTAAGCTTTTCCACCCAGTGAAGGTTTCAGCTGCCCTGGTGTTATCAGTCCATATTCTCTTTCCTCTCCTCCTGTGTCTCCCTGTCCTTCCTGCACCAGGTTGTTGGAGACAAACTGGATTAGCCACTTTATTCAGTAAGGAAATTGAAAGCAGTGAGAGATCCCTTGTTATGACATGCACTGGCTTACACTATGGATCACAACAGTACTATTATTATTTTCACAGGAAGATTTGAGGATATTTCACAAGGATTATTTGTAACGTTACCATTCTATCAAGATGCAGGGCCTTGCTCAGGTTCACCCCACAGATCAGTGGCAGAACCAGAAATACCTGAGGCATCATCCTTTGCCCTGTGCACTAGTGAGAAAACTGTGAGCTGGGCAATGCCAGGCTTTGGGAATCCAAAATCTGCTGTGGATCAAAAGTTGGCATGTGGTTCCTTTTTCTGTGTGGCCTGAGTTGGGTAGATCTTAAAACACCCATCTAAATTATCAACATATCAATATAAGGATTTCACTGATTCTTTTCTGTAAATTAAGATATCCCTGAAATGGCAAAAAAAAGGAGTGCTATTAGATTAAGCCACTTATTCATAAAGAGCTGTAGGAATGGGGCATGCTAAAAGGGAAGGACAGTAGTAGTACACAGCTATAAGTGCCCTTAAAAAAAACATTAATATTGTATAAGTGGTATTGGTAACAGCTTAAGTATATTTCCATAGGTGTATCTTTATATTTACATATTAATTAGTGGATCCCTAAGATCTTATGTTACAGGAATGTCTGTGGTGTTCATGTTTTATTGACAGACTATGGCATCCAAAAAAAAGTTGCCAGACATTATGGAAAACTAATTTGCATGGGATTAATAGAACATAGAATTTCTTCTTCTGCCAAAAGTTTTATTCTTCACAACCCTGGGACAATTAAGTGTGCAGGGCCAGAGAAACCCTGCCACTGCTGTGCCAGAGGCTGCTGCAGGAGCTGTGTCACAAACACTGCAATGATTTATGTCGAAATTTTGAGTGAGATTTTTGCAATTAGAAAGTTTATAATTTCTTTGGAATGAATGCTGCAAGCCATAGGGGAAAATGAGTTGTAAACAGAAGGTACAGTTTGAGTTTTTCTAAATTTTGAATAAGATTTCTTATATCTGTTCTTGCACATAATTAGGATTCAAAGTGTTTGGCTAATTAGTATTGGCTTGGGCCTGTCTTAAAACTGGTACTGCTGTACTCAGCACATTCAAGAATTTACTACTGTGACACAAGATATTGGCACAGAAAGTTGGACTCAGTTGCCAGACTGTAGCTGTGTGTCTGAGCAATCCATGTGTGTGCAGGCCACGAGACTTTGCTGTTTTGTGGCAGGATCTGGGGAGCTGATGGGATCCCCAAGTGCATTTGAAATGGCACTGGGTATCTCTGTTAAGGCACCACAATGAAGTTCAGCTTGTCTGGAAGCAGATCACTGGTGTGGCCCAAGAAAACCTTTCACTAGGAGTATTTGAGAAAATTCAGGGCAGGGAATCAGGATTTTCCTCTTAGCTGTACCTCTTTCTTCATGTGAACAGAAATAGGAATTCCTATAATATTTTCATTTGCAGTCTTTGTACAGTGCTTTAAAGGTACAAAATCATCATAAACATTATATACAACACAATAATTTATGGCAGTTGAATAACATAACACTATGAGATTGTCTGTTTTCTGTGCAGAGAATGGAATTAACCAGGGTGATTCATTGCTGGGGACTCTGTGCTCTGCATCAGTTCCAAAGCAGTGGTGTAAAAGGGAAGCTCTGCTGCTGGCAGTGAGCTGCCTTTGTGGAGATGTGAAAGGAGAGGCTTGATCACTGTTATTAAGGAAGGGGTGGTGCTTTCAGTTAACACTGGTGTTCAGGCCATTTCCAGCTGAGACAGACTGTTATTTCTGTGCACCTATTTTCCCCGTGGAAGTGCTAATTTCATAGCTGGTCAAATGAAAGAAATCAAAAATTATGAGTTGTGGTTTAGACATGTTAAAAATTAAATTTTGCTTTATATGTGATAGATAATTGTTCCTCTTTCTCCACAATTATTTGTTTCTGTACACTATTGAATAGTCCCCATGTTCAAAACTAAAAGGATCCTAATTCCTTTAGCTGTATAAAGAGTGCATTTACAGTTATCTTGGAACATTTGGGAAGGAAGATTAAACTTTTTCAACATCCAAAGAATTAGTAATAACTCAAGTTTGACATGCCTTTATCTTTACACAGTAGAACAAGGATACTCAGTTTGCTAGTTCAAGAGTTGGAGTCCTTTCTGGAAAAGCATTTTTAAAACAAAAATAATACAAAGGTTTTTTTTTTTTTATGAGGATCTAAGAAAGATTATGTGCAATTTGGTCTCAGTGAGTTTTGTGGTTTTCCTTCTAAATGCATCAGATCATCTACTTATTGTAAAAATGCACTGCAAAGTGGAGCTGGCATAATGACATGTGTAGGAAAGTAGATCTTAATTAGCTGGAGATATTTTGGGGGCAGCTGATAGTAATTGTCTGGACTGTCCCATCTGGTCACTGGGGTCAGTAGCATTTAGCACTATAGGCTGTGTAAATATTTGTCTCTCAAGCTGATGGAGCCAGATATAACTGGTGGGATTATGCCCTTGACTGATACAGCTCTTTTCTAATGGCACTATCCTTACTTAAAATGGCTGATGTAGCTCAACAAAAGTTATGCCCAAGCTTTTCAGATTTATTCCAATTAAAGTTTAGCTCTTTAGATTCAAACACTAATTTGTCATTAGATTATACTAATTTTATTTGCTTTCCTAGCTGCACTTTATTTTACTCTACCATGCCTCTGTGGAATAAATCAGAAAAAAATTACATTTTACACAATTCTCTTATTTCACAGAGGTGAGGAAAATTATTATTTTCTCTTGGGTTTTTTTCCTTTTCCATTTTTCTTGTTACATAAAAGTTATCAGCTACAGGCACATCATGCTGTAACTCAGAAAACAAAATTATATGTTTCCATTTTCATTATAAATTAAACAATCTGGAAGAATTACATTGGAAGCATATGATTTAAACCACCCACCTCTCATCACAGATCTTTGGATTACAGGGGTCTTCGGATTCTATTAAGGGAAGGTCAGAACAATGACATCTGAATGATATTTAGCTTGAATGCTTGTGCTTTGTCTGTGCCAGACTGCAGCTTCTGGTATCTTTTGGCTGCTGTGAGAAAAGAACCAGGTTTTCCATGGGAGATTAGTGAAATAGGTATTTTCTAGATTACTCTCTAAGAATCTGTCCGCAGTATATGTCTAGAGCAGCAGGTTTATCCTTTGGACTCTTTTAATGTTGTTTCTGTTTCACTGAGATTCCATTTCATTTTAGCACCTGAATCTCAAAATGAAGTGCAAGGTAATGTAATATTAAGGTTGCAATGGAAGTTTTTTCCAGAAGGTAATTTACTTACATGAATACCATTGATTTGTAAGCAGCATTTGCAGACTCCTTGTTTTTCTGAATTCATCTGTTGTTGGTGTAAAAAAACAGGCATGGGATCATACAATTTACCCTAATCTCTGATCTCAGCAAGCTTCAAGGCATCTTCATGTGAGGATTTCTGCTGATGATGGGTGACAGCCTGATGTCTCCACCTCCGTTGTTAAAACTAGAGATGTGGAAAGTTCTGATCCTCTAAAATAAGGCACTGAAATGTCCTTAGAATCCTGTACTGTAAAACCAGAGCTATGGAGAGAATTTTTCAAAACTTAATCTAATGCATATGCTTTCTTGAAGTCTATCCAGTTTGAAACTTTTGACCCCAACTATATCCAGAAGGAGATAAGGTTTTGGAGGGAAATGGAGGTAAAACCTGAGCATAGAGTTAAAAAACCTTCAAACAAATCTATTTTAATTTTTCCTAAACTCTAAAAGTAGGAATTTTCAATAGATGAACACAGATTATATTCTGGGAAGCAGAGGAACTAAACTGTCTAAGGAGCAATTCAGAAATACCTACATTCATTTTTTTGAACTTTAAAACCAACAAAGATAAACCAAAAATTTGCTTCAGCATTAATTGTACAATGAAAGGAAGAATGATTTAGAAAGTATAATCTCCTCAAACAAGTGGGATATTAAAATGGAAAAAAGTTGGGAGGCTTGTCATACATACAGTAACTATTCTGTGTAACAATCCCATTCTGAAACCATAACAAAATAAATAAGCCTGAGGAGGTGGTTCATTTTAAGGGATCTTTGTTTTTTTATTTGTCCTTATAAGTCATTATTCTCTTTTTAATGGAAATACAGGGTATTTTCTATTGCTTGGCATGTAGGATATATACAAAAATGACACTTTAAATCCAAGTATTATGCTTTAGCTGCCTATGAGAGCAAGTGACATAGCCAACATGATGGTGATCTTCACTCAGCTTTCAGAGTGTGCTCGGCCTTCCAAACAACTCAGCTGCAAAACATGAGTGCTCTGGAGGCACGGGGCTGATGATCTGGTTTACAGTCTTTGAGTTTATTTAGCAAACTAAAATAACAGTTGCTTTGTAGTCAACTTTGTGGAACAGATAAACAATAGTGACAATTTCATATGATGTATACAGACAGAAGAGGTTATCTGCACCCTCTGAGTGATGGAGCTTGTCATATTCCCTTCTCCAGTAATGCACAAGGTTAGAAATCAATGTCTTAATCATGGGCAGCTCTGGGCAATTCAGATATATCACACACAAACAGGCTTCTAATTACATTTAAGAAATACATATCATACATATATAAACTGACATAAATATCAGAGTGGTGTTGCTGGCTGTCAGGGTGGATAAGTATAATTCCCTGGGCGGCCCTTGACAGGTTCAATACCTGCTCCGGAGGTGCTGTGAGCAGCATTATACGGCTGATTGAGTTATGACAGCTCCAGCCCAACAGGGGAGCCGGGCAGCGAGGAACAGCCCGGGCTGCAGACAAATGATGATAAAGTGATCACTTTAAAGAACAATCTCCATAATATTTCATGCTCACTGCACGGTGTAAAGGCAGCCTTGACTGCGGGGCTAACTGCTCTATCAATTGATTTGATTCACTGCTGCAGCTACTCCCAGTCATAATATTTCAAATAAATGGTACCGTGGATAGAAATAATATCTGCATCAATATTAACCCTGAAAGGACTAATGGACACAAGCTATAATTTCCTGGACACCCTAATAATGCATTTTGACTGGGTTTGGCATAGAATGGTTTTTGTTTTTTTTACCCTTTTTAAAAATAAAAACAGTGTATTGTTTACTTAAACTTTCCTTTTATGGCCATAAAAGAAGCAGCTTTGCAGTTCAGGCCTCATTCCTAGTCTCAAGTTTCATTTCAAAGGAAATTCTGCTAAATGTTCTTTTTAAGTGTTTGTTTATATCTAAATATATTGTCTCAAAATTGCCTTTTCTCCCATTTACATATTTAATGTATTTTTTGGATGTATGTATTATATATAATTTATCTGTGCATTTGTGTAGAGACAGAGGTAATAGTACTCAAATTATTTACTAAGTTATATTTAAAACAAACAGAAAGGAATTTAAAATTAATTATAAATGAGAATGAAGTCAAGAAAGTATTTTCTGGAAACACAAGGAACCAGTAAATTCTAATGATTATACAGGATGTTAGGAGCTTTTTTTTTCCTTTAGAAATAATAAGTACCGTATGAGACAGGCGTAACATATAAGAAGTACAAGTGAATTTATGAGTTCATAATCCTAAATCAAACCTGATTTCTATTTTCCATGCAGTTTTTCACATACTCTGTAACATAATGGATGTTTATTCTGTTCTTTCATTCATAACACCCTGTTGACATTTAAGTCCCTTTTAAAGATCTTCTGTGCTTATTGTGAATCAAGTTGACAAGTATAAATTGTATAATTTTGTTATTGTTATTCTTTTTCCACTACTACTGACTATTTGACTATCATTGGATTGCACATTTTAAGGTCAGAGCCATTTCCAAATATTCAGAAACTGTTTGAAGAAATACTATCAATGCATGCTAACAAGTAGGCTGAATGTGCTTTTTCTCTCATTATTGGTGAGTATCTGCTAAAGGATTGTCTTTATCAGATTCTCTGGTTTTTCTTATTTGTCCCTTAAACATTTACTATAAATCAGAGCAGGAGATACTTAGGTTTGAATCTCATGAGGCTTGTTTAAATTTAAAGCTTAAACAGAGAGAGGTATTTTATGAACAGTCCTTAGTGAATGCTCCAACTGCAACACTTCACCAACCTCTGAAGTGGTCTTAAACAGGCTTCAAAGGACTTCAATTTATAGTTTTCCAGAAGCTCTGGGGAATATTTGTATTTCTTAGGAGGCAGAATAAAACCTGAGGGTTCCAAGTGGGTTTGGAAGGCTGGCTTGAATCTGAAATTGAAATAGAAAATTATGGAAGATCGGCATTGGCCTAACTCCACTATTCCCACCAGTCTAATAAGCCACAAAAGCAGTGTTTTCCTCCATTCTACATCTGAATAATTAAGCAAGCTCATCATGTTTCTTGCTTGTTACCTACAGATCAATATCGAATTTTACCAGAAATGCGAGCACATGACTTTCATAAGGCATTTCTTGTTAGTTCTGATGTTTTTTGAGCCTACGTCAACAGTACAGGTCACCATTATGTTATTGCTACTCAAAATCCTGCTGGAGTTGATGTTTCTGCAAGAAAAGCTGAAACTACCTCTTTGGCTTTCCTGCTTGCTTTCTCTCTTCTTCCTGAAAAATTTTCTTCCTTCTTGCGCACACTGCATGAGAGTTGTTTTGTTTCTCCATTTCAGTCCATTTTCTGCAACTTCATCTCTGTCTGGTGCCCTTTTTGCAGGTTCTTCAATGTATCACAGTTAGAGCAGAGTTTTAAACTTCTGCTGAAAACTGTTTATAGCAACCAAAAATCTTTTCAACGTATGTGCTGTTGACTGCAGTGTCCAACATCCTGGTGCTGTCACTTTCAGTCACCATCCTGTAGTCCAATATTTGATGTCTACACCATCTCTTGGTCCTGTTGATTATTTTAGAAAACTATTTCTGAAAGAGAGTCTGTCCTGTCCCATCGGCAGCCTGAAATTTTTCAGATTCTCATCATCCTCCTTTAATTTATTGCTTGAAATAGAATATTGCTTCACTTGTGTATGATCAGAAATCTTTTGTAAAGTCTGTTTACCCAGATAATTTCTTTCCCTCCTCCCTTGTTTTTCTTCCATTAGCTCCATCACACTTGTAGTAAAATACTTGTTTTCATGTTCACTCTTTCCTTTCCTGTTATCTATCATCCTGCTCTCAATATCAAGTTATCATATGCCTCACTAATCTTGATGAATAATGAGTGCCCAGTTTCCACCTCCCACTTGTTACTTCTTCCTGTGAGCATTTCTCTCATGTCAGCCTGCCTTATGCTTACAAGGAGCTTGCCATGAATATTTGCAGAAGTGTTTCATTGTTGTCTTACAAAAGCCTGCTAAAATTTCTCCTTGGCTTTAGGTTCAAAAATTGATTATTAAGCTTCCAGCCTGAAATCTTGCCAAAGTCAAGTTTATTATATATGAGTATTTTATTTCTTGACTTTTCATCAAAATTGGTGTGGTTTTTTTTTGTTTTTTGTTTTTTCTTTCTTTGAATGCTCTCCATTCTGTCTGTATCTCTTTTTATACTGGGGTGATAAGTTATTGTGGGTGAAGACTGTCTTTTTCAGTATTTGCACAGTAGCACACACAAGAGCAGTGCAGCAATACAAGTACTTAAGACAATAATAATAATAATGTTGTTAAAGGTAAGCTGTGAGATAGTCTGTGTGATTAATGCAGCCCAGGTGTGCCCTGGCAGCCAGGAGGGCCAGGAGTGTCCTGGGGGGAATCAGACACAAGTTGTGACCCTTGGGGACAGACCTGTGCAGGGCCAGGAGTTGGACTTGAAGTTCCTTGTGGGTCCCTTCCAGCTTGGCAGATTCTGTGATTCTGTGGAAATCATGAAATAAATTTTAAAAAAAGGTAATTTATTTATTTTTCAAATATTAATTATTTAGGAGATCTAACTTTCCCAGTAGAGTCTGAGAGTTAATACTGGTTTCAGATGTGACAACACAAACACAGCTTCTGGACTGGGCCAGCAATGTGATTTTCAAGCCTGATAAATTATAGAGTTGCATCCATTTTCCAGCTAATGTAGATGAAGTGTAAATACTTGATGATAACTGAAATGCATCCCTTTACAGTATTGTAAATGAGGAGGTGGAAAGACCCTCGATATTTTAAGGGCCAAAGAGAATCACGGGAGCAGCTTTAAAGATTAATTCCTTGTGTCTAGTGTAAAACAAGATTAAATTAGCTTGTGTGAGCTGCTGTTAGCAGATGCACTATTACATTATGCATGATTCCTGACTGCTCGTAGCATGAACAAACTGCACAGTGTTCCATTAGTGATTTTCAATGCTGTGCTAAGCTTTAAGTCACATAGACAGGCCAATGTATTGGGTTTACTTTGTGGATGTGTTTTCCAGGCAATTTCACAACCTACCTGATCACTGTTATTGATTGACCGCATTTGAAATGGATAAAAGAATTAACCTGTGTAAGGGCAGCAGAATGGGGTATATACAGTATCCTATATACTTAGGAAAATCAATAGTCCTCTAATGTAGAAAATTTAACCAGACAAGACAAAACCGTCTTCCCACTGCATCAATCCTCGTGCTCCCTCCCAGAGTAAAACATTGTGGTTATAACATATATTTTTAATGTGTTTTATCCTTTGATGCTTCTCCTTTTACTCCTCCCTGTAACCTTGTGGATGTACTCATGTGCATACTGTAAAACAAACTGAGGAGCTCCTGAACAGGCATGTTTTTCTCTTCTCATGCTCACTTTCACTTGAAGTGAAAAACAGGCAGCCGTACACATCTAGAGACCTGTTCCATCTTTTAAGGTGTAGGCATATTCCTGCTTTCTGCCACTTTCCTTCTTGACTTCTATCTTGTCCCTCTGCTCTCACATTCATTGTGCCTCTGCAATTTCCATCTCCTACTTAGGGCATTTTCCTATCCTCTTCTGCTTTAAATGAGCATGAGATGCACACAAACACATTCTTAGTGCCTTTGCCTCATCACACCTACTTTTCAGGCTCTCCAGCTAAACAGTGCTGCTTTTTGTACTCGAGTTAATCTTTCCAGTACTGGCTAATGAAATGCTTGTCCCTGAAAACTGAACAAGTCGAAGCTTGTAAACCAAATATTTTTGTGGAAACCCCTCTAATGTTATGGCTACTTGAAATCTTTACTACAGGCATGACTGAAGCCATCATCAGAGTTATTTATCCTTATGGTGAGTTTTTATGTTTTATTTTTTGTCATAAAGCTAGGTTCAGAAATAAGCTTTAGTGCAACTTTGCTTGTTCCTCCAACACTGAGAGAACATTAAACACACTAAACCTCTGGGTGTCTGGGAATTCCTGCCTTCTTGGCCAACTCCCTTTCCTTCTTGGCTAACTCTCCCTATTCACAACATCCTCTAAAGGAATAGCCACCCAGAATGGCATTTCTGCCTCTGCTTTCAAGAAACCCAGGATACTTCAGGAAGAAAAGAGTGAGAAGCAGTGCTGCTGCTTAGGCTGTGCTTATTCCACAAGATGGGAAAGAAAAGGATAAAGAAGGGAACTTGCTATGCAGCTTTAGAATGTGCTTCCAGTCTACTGTATTTTTTATTTTTTTTTCTTGTAAAAACTAGAAATCTCAAAATCATGTTCTGTTTTGGAATAAATGTTTCTCTGAACTCTTTCCTGGGATATGCAATAAATTGATTTGTAACCTATATTAGGAGGTTGGTTATAAGTAATAATATATAACGAGCTGGTGCACATACTCTCTTTTTGCATAGACCTGAGCCTAAACTCCATGCCTCTCTTTGTATTCTGTTTTGCAATATTTTATTTTATGTAGCCTTCTGAGCTGGTGACTTGGAGTCCAGAATTTTTTACTAATTTCAGCCCTGATGGTCCCTCCTGCTATGCCCTTGTTCTCTGTAGACTCGCCTTGTAAAATGGTGCTAGAGTGGTTGCTCACGGAGCTAATGTTGTGTTAGCTAATGACTTTAATATGAGCTAGTAAAATGACACAAAACTGGTAACATTTCTTGGAGGTAAAATTGATGTCAGAATTTACTACATGACTTCAAAACTCTGTTATTATCGTTTAAAGGAACCGCTAACTCAAGACCCATTTTTTTCACGCAAGCCGAAGGGATGTAGAAATTAGAAAAGACAAATCAATCACAAGGCTTTACATATGAACTCTTTCTGCTCAAATATCTGCCCAGCCAAGATCAGCTTGGGTGGTAAGGTCAGGGGGTGGCAGAGCTGGCCAGCAGTGTCACTGCTGTACCAGTGCACGCTGTCCAAGAGCTGTGGAGCTGTCGCCAAATCCCAGCGTGATGACAACAGCGCTTACAGGGGACTGAGCAATGTGCCCAGGAGTACTGCAGACAGAAAAAGAAATGGTAATATTCCCTCAAATGTTAAAATTCCTTGAAGAGAAAACAATACTCTGGTTCATGGACATTTAAGAGATATCCGTGCAATTTTTAAGCGGTCCGTGTAAACAAATATCCCCTCAGAAAGCAAATACTTTGTAAAAAACCTCACTGTGGACATTAAGCAGTTTCAGAGCAATGCAGTAGATACTGAATCAAAGACCACTAAAGTTCTTTATTGCTGGGGGCAAAAAGGTCCAAATATTGCTTGGCAAATTACAGTTTGCTAGGGGCACTATTACCAGTTGACACAATCATTGGTCAGCAAATTGGTCACATTATCGGTTAGTAAATTTGAGAGTGCAGAATTATTTATTGGTAAATTAGAGATGGCAGAATTATTGGTTGGTAAGAAAAGAATTGCAGTGATTGGTTAGCAAATTAGAGATGCTTGGTTTTGTCTGTGGATAAATCAAGGTTGGTCAGATATTGGAGGCCAAATTAAAGATGGCCATGTTATTTATGGTTGCTCTGGTGAATGTTGAAATCCTGCATTTTTTGTTACAAGCAAATAAACATTGTGAGGGTATGCTTCTTCATTTTTTTCTGATTTATTCTTCTGCAAGAATTTCTGTGGGTATTAATATGGAAGTAAACACACACTTTTGGTCGCTTGCTTTTTAATGGAACTATGTGTTAGCTGAAATTGCACAGAGTGCCAGGGGACTTCTGAAATTGTTTTTATGAAGTGAATATTAAATAAAGGTGTTAGATTTCCAGAGCTAAAAACTGCAGCCTTTGCAATTCCAGCCCTAAGCTGGTGCAGTGCAGGCAGGACAAGCTATTCCTATGGGCTGATAGCTGGCACCAGGAGGAGCTGGTGATGTGAATCCCTTCCAGAGAGGCTCCATTGCTGCTGCTTAAGAGCTGTAGCCCTGCTTTATTTATCTGTGAGCTGAAAGCAGCAAAGATATGGAAGAACAGTGCCTTCAAGGCAGTAATTTCTGTGAGATGTGGGGATTTCTATGGGCAGCGGCTTCCAGCTGCTCACCTTCCTTACAAACCTAAAGCAGAGTGACAGAGTCAATATCCAGGTGCTGTTGCCAGGCACTGATGGTTTTCTGCTGGAGAGCTGCAGCTGGAATCACCACAGACTCACGAGGCAGCTCTGAGAGCAGCTTTGTTTTAATGTCATTGCCACCACAAATGATAGAAGCTTCCTATTGAGCTGAAGTTCTGCAGCAGAAACTGTTTTCTGGCATTTTCATGTTCTCAGTTCTTTGGAGTTTTTCCTTCTGTCTTTCCCTTTATGTATAAAACTTCTTAAAAGCAATCCTGCTTTTGTATACAGTGTTAGAGCAATTCTGAATAAAAGCTGTGTTTCAGTATCATTCTAGAACACTGTAAGAAAAATTCTGTTCACTTGATGAACTTTGCAAGCAATGCACAGAAAAGGATGGTTCAACAAATAATTTTAGATTTTGACAATGCTGAAAACAGTAATAGAATATGTGTTAAGAAAAATCTATGGCTGTTGATATAGCTGTTGAATTCTACAATGGAAAATGATGCTAATTAATCAGATTTACTTTTCCAAAGGGACACTATATAATGCTTTTGACAATAGTACAGATGGAGTCAGGGAGGATGCATTTTAAAACTTTAGAAAAGTCTTAAATTTTAAAACATTAAAATTTGCTTTTTATATGAACTCCTATAACAACAATGCCCCTACCTTTCTTGTCTACTAATTCTGCCAAAAATGATGTGTTTATTTGGAAACAGTAAAGTATGTCTGACATTTTTAAGACACAGCAAGGGGGGATTTTTGCAGAAGTGAAGGGGGTGAAAAGGAATTTTTATCCTGCCAAAGAAGCAACACAATCACAAGATATCTGAGTTTTATTAATCTCCTGGATTGAGATAACATATGCTGCTCATTTTTTGGTGTTTTCATTGAATCCAAAAGTTAGGACTTGGAATACACCAAGCACTTCTATAACACAATGATTGTTCAGTGTTGGGTCCAGCTTGAACTGTTCATCTGGAAAGTTTTAGCTGAAACCATCATAATTAATTAGAAATGGTTTAACTAGTTCAGAAAAAAATAATTGTAGGGCTCCCCCTTACCCTGGGTAGAGGCCTGCATGATCTCCTCCCCATAAATGAAATAATCCTGATGGTGCCAGGCCCATTCTGCTCCCAGCGCTCTGAAGCTCAAGTGGGCTCACACTGAAAGGCGTCCCAGCCTGGCTGCTGCATCCCTGGGGGGCTGTGCAGTGGTGATTGGTTTCACCATGTTCGGATCCATAATCAGACTTTCTCAAAATCTGGGGCCTTTCAACAGGGACAAATTGTCTTCAGTTGTTGCTCAAAGGCAGCATGAGACAGGGAATGCAAATGAGCAAAAGAACGGCCATGGTGAAAGGAAGAGGTGAAGATGGCATGGAAATAAAATAGGATTTGTGGATGGCATTTTTTTTCCTTCCAACAAAACCTAATAACTTGTAAGAGAAAACAGCTCAGTGCAGGAAGGGAGAAGCCATTAACCTTTTGTTAGAAAACACCAGAGTTTTGCTCTACCACTATTGCAAACACCGATGAGCAAAGGATTTAACAAGAAACCACTGGTTGTAGTTTCAGCTGGTAAAATCAAATTTAGAGGTAGGTTGATTCCTCAAGCTATTTATCTGTGTTCTTTCCAGGCTCGGTGCAAAAGATGGAATAAATAATTTTACTGGGCCTCAATGGGTCTACATCTCTTTTCAGCTTTCTATGAGCAACAAAATCCCACTTCAGAATTTGAAAAAAATGTTGTTGTCAGGTTAAAATCAGCAATACTGTGTCTGCTACTATTTATTAATTAGCAAAAACAGGTAAATTAGCTAAAATTTAGCTTAATAGTGGGAGTCTTCACAAAATGTAAAGCTTATAATGAAAAGCTTGAAATTTGTATGTAGGAAATCTGTTCTGACTGTGACATTGTGAATTTCCATTTTGCCGGTATTCACTAAGCACTGCGTAAACTGAGAACTCTGGCTTTAAATCTAGGTATTTCTAATCAAATCTGCACCCCTGTGGTTAGGTGAGATATGTCCTGTGATATTGCTTGTGTCCCTTGATTAAAGAAATTATATAATTGCACCTCTTTGAAACTTCTCTGTGCTGAATGTCAGTTTTACATTTTACAGTTCTCAATTTTTACATTGTTGACTGATTTATGTAGTGTTTCTAGTAAAACTCTAGACATAGAACATTTCACTTACATTACCAGCGAACTTTGTGTAATTTATGTTTTGCAAGCATTTGCCTTTTGCAGTGAAAAGTCATTGGCAATTCAAGGATTACAATCCCTGCATTTCTAGAAAACATTTGAGAATTTTCAAAATGATTATATGACATTTCATGAAATGAAAAAAATGAAAAGACCTTTATATAAAAGATTTACATTTTTTCTTGCCAGAGCTTTCCTTTTTGTAAGAGTATGCAAGTAATCATTAAAATTTTGAGGCAATGCTGCATTATTGTTGTGATAATGACCAAATAGGTGAAGTTCAAAATCTAAGTGCCTGAGATGATTAAAAATTTTAAATACCTCATTTGAATGGGATAACATGAAATGTCTTGGTTTGGCACGCATGCAGATAATAAGATAACTTCTGAAAACAAAAATAAATGTAAAATTGTGTCCTTTTTGCCCGTTCTGGACATTTGAAAAGCTACAGGCTATTCAAATTGTGCTGTGAATAGACCATTCTCCAGTGTAAGCAGAACAAGTTCTTCCCAGGATTCAAATAAAATATTTTTCATCTTCACTGTGAAGAGCTTTTTCCTCTGCTTTTCTTTATAGGAATAAAAGGCCTTTCTGTTCTTTCAGCTGAGCGACCTCTGCCTTTTAGGGAGAAATGAAGTTTCTGCTCCACTCACCCATTACCACCACCCAGAAATTCTGCAGCTTCTGTGCCCAAGCCAGGTGAACAATTGGTACAAATGGGGATGGGAAGGGAGAAAAGAGAAGTATGTGAGCACACATTTGTACTTTTTCTAGTAAAGAATGCAGGAAGATCTGTGATCACAAGGAAAAGATCTTAAAACATGTCTCAGGTAGAAATGGATAGATTTTGCAGTATAGCAATGTGATTGGGATTTAATTTCAAAATTTACTGTTAAATGGCTCAGGCAGCTTTGCAGTTGCCAAAAGAATACACTTTATGCATTCAGATGTGTAATGCCCAGTCTGCAGCATCAGTCACAGTCCATTTAGGTGATTTTGTTACACT
Source organism: Melospiza melodia melodia (assembly GCF_035770615.1). Lineage (NCBI taxonomy): Eukaryota > Metazoa > Chordata > Aves > Passeriformes > Passerellidae > Melospiza > Melospiza melodia. Next base: position 11,005,949 of record NC_086206.1, on the reverse strand, counting down.
GCACTTTGTTGGAACTTCACTAAACTCTCTCAGCAACTTGTAGAACAGAGATTTGGGTTGGTTTTTTTTTGTTTTGTTTTGGTTTTTTTTTTTTTTAATTTGTTATATTTTCAAATAGCATTTGTTAGGTATTCTTCAAGTTATCCTGGACATACCTTGCACTTGAATTGTGAAATTGGAGATTTGAAGATATAGGATGTTCTTAAGCCCAAAGTCATCCTGGGCAAAATCTAGCTCAGTTTGTTGTGATTTGCTGGCAGTTGGAGATTTAAGGGCTGAAACTATTGTCCTGGTACACTTGATTGCCCCTGGCATTAGGTGGGGATAAACAGATTTAAAAGGGGCGCAGTTTTGGCAATGCTTATATGAACAATTATTCTTTCATGTCCAACAAATTCTTCAGTGTTAGTTTGTAGATGCACCATGTCTGTCATGGATTTCAGCTGTTGTCACTATGGATCTGGCATCATTCATAATAAGAATTGTGTGCTTTGGATCAAATACACCTGTCTACACTAAGTTATTAGAAAGTTTTAAGATGCATATGCACCTTTTAAAATATGCAGATATATTACTCTTATCCTTTTAAAAATTGACTAATGATTGACTTTAGGCAATAGCGTACCTATGATCCTGTAATCTGTGTGTTTTATTTAAATGGAATTAAATTTTTTTCATTATTTCAAGTAATAAGTAAATTAAAGGGAAAGTCTTTGTAGGCTGCTGTTTTTATTATGTCCTAACCTTAAGCAGAAAGCAAGCCTGGCCAACTAGTTGTTTTTGCTTTTATTAAAGTTCCTGTTGGCAGAGCACTGGTGGGACACATTAATCTTAGCACTAATGCTGAGGAAAAGGGGCTTAGAAGCCTAGGATGAATAAATCATTGCAGAGCCCATTTGGATCTGTTGGCACCTTCCCTGTTATGTTGTTGCTGGATAAAAAGGCTTCTCTAAGTGTTAAAGGGCTGGATAACACAATTGGCTTATTGCAGAATGGCCCTCAGTAATTTGTGAGTGTGCTGAGTGGGGGTAGCAAGCAGTGGGGCAGGGTGGTTTGAGCATGTGGGCTGGCACTGAGGAAAGTACAGACACTTTTTTTTCCATTTTCTTCTGTCCCCAGTAACCTGTGCAGTCCTTGTCACCGGGCCAGTGGTGCTTCCAGCCTCACTCTGAGGGCCCTGTTGACACCAGAGAGGAAGAAGAGCAGTTGAAATGCTTCCTGTTTGTGTTACTTCATTAAAATTTTTGGAGCCTCAGGGATGAGCCACTTATTATGCAATTCAAAAGCCACATTATCCATTTATCTTTCCCTTGAAGACTGTTGCTGAATATGCAGAAAGGTAAAATCAGTAGACTCCAAGAGGAACTTTCTGCTTCAGGTCCTCCATATCTTGCTCTTTTCTGGTCAGCTTTTGGGATTTCAGTCCCTCTGTTTCTGCAACACACTCATCTATGTGTGGTTGGCTCAGAAGCCCCTCACTGCTCTGTTTCACAGAACTGCTCTCAGGACTCACCTTCATATAGCACAGCCTCAGAAATGGGTTTTGGTTGCTGTTCTCCTTGGCCTCTTCCAGATTCAATTCACATGCAGTTCTGCACGTCTTCAGGGTAGGATGCAACTAAAATTTGTCTCCCTGAGGTGTCTGGGTGGCCAAGGCGAAGGAGCCCAAGGAAAGGGGCAATGAGCAGTGAGGCTGGAAGGTTCAGAGCCCTTTCACCACCCAGCTCCTGACACCAATAAATCAGTGCCTGCTGTGATGTGTTTTCACTGGCCCCAGGTGGGCTTTTCTGTCCTCTGGAGAATTCTGTGCACTTAAAAATTAATGGGGTGGGATTGGGGGATTGGTCTCTGGGTGTTTTTCCCAATTTCCCAGAGCTTTCATTGCTGTTCCATGAAACTCTGGCTGCAGGGAGCAGGGGAAGGTTGTCATATGGCAGCAGCCACACATTTTCAGTGACAGCCAAGGAACAATTGCATGCTACAATTTACACTCTCTTCTCTGGTCTGTTCTTCAACTGATGAAGCAACTATTATAAGCCAGGCAATAATCAAATACTTGAAATAGGTATATAAAAGAAGATTTGGAGAATAATGCATGCTACCATCAATTAAGCATTTCACACCCTCAAGAGATGCACTGAAGTGTAGAAATTCAAGCTATATCACTGTATTTTTACCTGACACGTTTGCTGTTGAGACAGCTCTATTTTCTCAGTGTATTTTATTCATAAAACAATCTTGTTTTATAAACACCGATAATTTTTTTTTGCAATGGATGTAATGTACAATTATTTTGTATAACTTTTAGTTGTTAGATAGCACAAATCACAGTTAAAATAATATTAAAACAAGAGAAAGATGAAAAACAGTATGAAATGTCTCAATACATTTGATTTTCAATGAAATAATAGACTATCACTTTACCAGTTCTAACATAAATGGAATAGTTTGAAAGCTATCAACCTGTACATGTGCTGTAATAGACAGAAACCTACTTTTTCAAGTCATCTGGTTGTCAGTGGACTTGAGAAGGAAGCACTGCTTTTCACATGCATGTGGTCCTTGTAAAGCTGCTGGTTAGCAACAGTTTACAGTTTAAAACCTCAAGCAATGAGCAGTATGTGCCAATGGAACACCAGAAACAGGAGGGAGAGGACAAGAGTCACTTGTGCTTGTTCCGAATGTGATTTTCCCAAGAAAATAATAATAATAATTTAACTCATTTCTTAAGCAGGGGAACAAATGCCTGTGTGTCTTTCTTGATACAGCATCTTATTCCTTTTCTGCTTCCTGTTCTCTCCCACTGTCTGGACCAGAGCTGTGCCAGGTACAGTGGCTTGTGTAGTCACCTAATGCTGGGCTCACCTCCTACAGCACAGTTGGTGAGTGAACTCTATATCTACTTTTGTCCAAAAGCATCCAAATTGAATATTTATTAAAATTACAGGTTTTAGAACAGCAGTGACTCAAACTTTTGATTTTAAAAAAGAGAATCTGTAATCCTGAATTGATTTGCAAGCAAATGTTAGTTTAACAAAAAATCCCTTTCTGAATTCCTCGCTTCTGCATTTTCACGATGAGGTCCTTCCTCCCAGAGTGGCAGGGAATATTCGTGCCTGCCGTGGTCTCATCTCCTTTGGTCATGTCAGAGAAGGTATGGGAGCCTGGCTGTCTGTGGAAGGGCCAAGTTTTAATCCAGGCACCTTTTGTCTTAGAAGAATGTGATATCTAGTGCTTGGTCACTTGCTAACAATTGGGAAAGCAGAATCTGGCCTAACTTGTAATAATAGTTATTATTAAATTGCATGGTGGGCCAGAGTCTAATTTTACTCTTATTTTATAGAGCCATTGCATTTAATGGAATTGCTCCAAAATTCTCACTGGCATAACTGAGAGCAGAATTAGGCCCAATAACTGTCATGTAAAACAAAGTCATTCCATCTTGTAAACCATAAAGCAGGTTACATGGTAGTTAAGTGTGGGCCAAAACCATTAATCTTTCAGATGATGTGTTTAATGGCAGCCTTGGATGCTTGCAGTCAATTAAAATTTCCTGGCACATTTTCATAGGACAAGGAACGTTTGTTACCAATCATGTCCAAAAGAAATTCTAGCTGGTGTAATTGTATTTTACTCAGCTAAAATTGCCTTTGTGCTTATAGTTAGGTTGTTATTCTTCACTCTGTCTTTTAGAAAACCCACACAATTGTGGAGTTATTTTGGTGTAGAGGATAGCTGTGCTATCACCCAGAAGCAGCATAAAGCAGAGTTTCTCCAACTCTGTGCTGTTGAGCTGCAAATTGTCTCTGAAGTCTAAAATTGTGAGGGGGAAAGGAAGTGTCATGATTTCTGTTTTAATATTTAGGGACAGAATCTCTGCTAATATAAATTACAGTAGATGAGTTGAAACATCATTTAATTGATCTGCCTTTTATCTCTTAAAATAATGTACATTTTAATTGGCCATGCCCCTTTGGTTTTATTACTCCTACCTATAAAATACAATATTTTATGACACTTTGGTCTAAAAAGATAAGAAAAGAACATACAAGCTATTACACTTTTTCTTGTTGTTTCTCCTTGTGTAAATCCTGAACTTGGTCTGAACTGATCTGAAACACTTCAGATCAGTTACCATAGCAGTAAAACTCCTTTGAAAATACCTCTATTTCTGCCTGCTTCTTTGGGCAATCAAATCTGCACTTTTTTGAATGCTCATGGAAGATAATGTGAATTTTCCCAGCCATTGGGAAGGTGGGGCAGTGTTACCATGCTAAGGGATTTATGCCAGATTGAGAAAATGCCCCACGTGAGTTTCCAATGGATCCATGGAGAGCAGTGTGTTCCTTGCATGCCCTGTGGGAAAGCCTCTCAAACCTGTGGAAATGAGAGATCAGCAAAGAGTTTAAGGGAAAGAACAACAGCCAACTCCCAGAGCTACAGAGTGGCTCAAGAAAATGTGGTGCTCTTCCTCTCAATGAGTTATATGTTATTTTTATATACTTTTTACTTTGCTCTCTCTCACAGTGGTGTGTGCTGGGAGGGAGCAGCTGATCAGTTTTATGAGAATATGTTGGGAACATGAGTCAAAATGTTCCAGCAGCCTCCAGGTGCATCCACAGACAGAAATCTTCACTGCACTCTATTAAACAAAAAAGCCCTCAGAAAGTGATATTGCTGGTACTAAAGTCTGGTGGTGTTCTAAAACATTCTGCACAGGCTTATAGGCATTGGGAAAAGCCAAAGGAGGTGCATGTGAGGCAATACCTGCATATTTTAGTTAAATATATCAGGAAGCAAGAGTGCTTGTGATCAAGCCAGAAAATTGATTGTAAAGAGTGTTTTGGGCTTACCATCTACAGGTCTCCTAACTTGAAATATTTTATTTTAGGATTTCAGTTTCACAATACTATATACTTGGCTTCTCCTGTTCAAGTCCATAACAAATTATTTGCATGCTGTGCTGGGATTAAAAAATAATAAAATAAAACTTGAGAAACAGCTCTGTTAGCTCTTTAGTTTGACTTCAATTTATTCTCAAACTCAGCCAACAAACACAGTCCTCCTACACTTGTAGAGCTTCTGGTTTTTCTTGGCCCATGCAGCCCTTTGTCCTCTGGCAAAATTTCACTGGAAACTTCATGCAAATACTGTTTGATCTTTACCAACTCATCTCAAGGAAGAGGACTCATGTTTTAGCTTCTTTTCCCTTTCTGCAGAGAGGAAAACAAGGTAGAAATTTTATGTGGGGAAACAACTGTGTACAGGTCTAGTCTCAAGCAGCTCAAGAATTCTTGGACAGCTGTGGCTGTGTTCCATGTTCTTCACAGAGGTGTTACCAGGACACCAGTGGCTGTAATAAGTGGAACGGGGTCTTACTCTATCTTCTATCTGTGTTTTCCATGCAGTTTATTCAAACTCTTACCCTCTCCAGACTGAGAGGACTCTGAAAACTTCCTCTTTATGAAGTTCAGTTCATTGTCTTGTATGAATAGGAATCAGTGCACACCTGTATAAGAAAAACCCTAGGGGACTGTGGCACTTGGTTTTTGATCACTGCCACCCTTGCTGATCAAATTATGCTTATGTCAAATCAAATGTTCTTTCGCTCTTTGGAAATTTAAAATAAATTCTCCAAGCTCTGACTCCAGAATGGTTCTGAGACTAAGGAATAGGGGAAATGAATGAAAACACAGAAATTTAAAAGGCTAAAAAAATAGGAAGGATTGATGCAGAAACACAAGCGTCTCTGACATCAAGATTAGCCATGAGACTTGTCCTGCTGCTTCTGAAAGAGACAAACTCCACAACCACCTACCCAGCTTCTGCCCGGAGTCATAACTGTGGGGAGAAGAGTGCAGCAGTTTGGCTGATGCTTTCCCTCTTTGCCTTTTTTATTTTCCTCCTGCACCCTTGGACAGCAAATTTCCACTGGCTGCAAGACTTTAGGTTCCATTCTTCTGCCAGTGTCCAACTGATCCCAAAGTATCTGCTTGCATTTGCCTCCCAGCATCCTTGTGGTCTCACTATTCTGACTTCTGCTGCTTGCTCATGAGGAGGTTTTGATTATGCCAGGTTAATTATCCTTTAATCAGAGAAATCTGCATGTCTGGTCAACCTTTTTTTTTTTCCTGATATCTAGGTGGCAGAGCAGTGTCCAAGAACAGAAGAGGAATAGTTTGGAATTTGTTAAAGGGAGAATGAGGCCATGAAGAGTTTGTGCTGAAAGGGGCTGTGGAAATTTAGCAGTTTTTCTACACATAAGCATACACATAAATACCTTTAGTAGTAAAATCAGGATGCTGTCATGGATTGTATTTTCTAAAATATGAGGTAATTATACAACACAGGAACATTCAAAAACATACTATTAATTATTATTAATACAAATGAATAAATACACAGAGTTCTAATTGCCAGCTCTCAGAATTCATCTTTGTTTAAGGCTTAGAAGAGTCTGACTCAGGCACAAACTCCTCCTGTTAGTAATTCAAGCAGTTTTTAATAGTGCAAACTGAGTTCCTTTAAAAGATTGGTGTAAAGTTCTCTTTGATTTCAGATATCTTCAAATATCACACTAGATATGTATCCCAGATATCTGAGCTGTGTGGGAAATGGGTATGCTCTAACTTACACAATGTTTTGGAAAGGCAACCTGAAACAGGAGATTTTCAGATATTACAGTGGCAACCAAAGGAGTGTGGGGAGCCAGGCAGGCAGAAGTATTCTTTAATTCAGTGGCTGAGCTTAAAATGAAAAATTGTCAATTTTCTGTTTTAGCGGGGAGAAAAAGTTATTTGCTTTTTGTTCACCTACCATGGGGAAATTGTTAAAAAAAACCAAACAAAATCAGCAAACTAAATTAAAAATATAAGCTTGCTATCCAGTATACATTTTCAGATAAAATGCATTTCTCTTTAGACATCTTGGCTAAACAGGAAATGTTCCTATCAGTATTCCAGTCACTGAAGTTGTCTTTTTCTTAAAATATTTTTGCAAGTAAACCAATAGGGCAGTTTGGATAGATTTAGATTGGTGCATCTTTTTAATTTTTTCAGTTTTAAGAAATAATCAGATCCTTACTTCTGGAATGTGGGAGAGAAATGTATAATTCTGGGCTTGGGTGATCCAGTCCACAGAAGGACATCAAGCATGGTTTGTTCCTTTTATAAACAAGTTATTTGCTCTTCTTGTATCATTGCTGATTCTTTTGGGCTATTAAAAACTTTTTAGAGCCTCTCCACTCTGTCTTCAAAACTTCCTCAAAACTGCATCTTTGATTTATGTGGTCAGCATTTACTCCCTAAGGTCTTATTGACCTTGGCAGTGTTAGAAATCATATTTTCACATGCATGAATTACCCTTGACTAATTTCTCTGGTACAGTTTGCACATAAATAACCTTCCTTTGGCAGTTGCATTTTTTACTTTTCACTTGTTTATTTTTAAGAAACATGGTGTGAATGCGTGTGTGGAATATACTGGAAAGTGGCTCTCTCTTGGAGTTTGGATAAGAATGTACATTATTGCTCTCCTTGAATGTGTTAATGCTAGATGGAAGGAAATTTTTTTTAGTCCTTTTTTTCAAATTTCCCTTTCAGAATCATACAATTCCCAGTGACTTTTGATGTTCTCCCCCACAGTAGTTAAACTCTTCTAAGAAAAGAGTGAAATGAATTTTCTCCTTGTGACATGGGACATACTCTATAATAGCCCTCCCTATTTGATTAGCAAACACAAAAAAGATAAAGGTTCAGAAAGATTTGGAATTTGTAAAATTTGACTTCCAGTAGAAAGTCTGCTAGGACTGCAGACCCTGCAAGTGACTACAGCAGACAGCAGCCCAAGAGAGAAATCCAAGAACAGAATTTCACTCTCTGTACCTGAGCATCAAGAAAACATCTTATGCTGTGTAACTGAGTGGTTTCCATACTGGGAGTGTGGAATTAGAGCACTACACACATTTCCCACTTTTGTTTTGTATGTAGGATGTGGCTCTGGCAAAACAAGCAGCTTGACATCCACAGGGAAGATGAAAAAAATGTTGGAAAGTAAAATTGCTCAGTCCAAATTCAAGCTCTACAGCTGAGCCATTATGCGCTGGTGTGTAAAAAAAAAAAAAAAAGCACTGCACTGGAGAATGTGTTAACTGCCGTGGCGTTGTAAAACTCCTGAGATTTGGGTGCTTTCTGAAATATTTAACAGTGCTAGCAGAAAGCAGGTAACCTTTTAATTGACTTAATCAAGGTAAACCTTATGTAACTGTAAGCAAAAAGAGAATGGTAAGGTGAATTTCACAGCAGATAGTGATTATTGACTCATTCAGCTTTTTGAACCTGTGCCTTTTACTGGCCTGTTAGAAGTGAATAATTTGCTGGGTCTCTGATACAATGTTTGCAGCCATCTGTAGTTACAGTGAATATTTCCTTAGTGATGCAACTACAGAAAACATGGGTGAATGCACTACAACATTGTCACAGTTCATGGAGCACTAGCCGAGGTACAACCCTGTTATGTGTTTTCTACACATAATTATAGAGTAAGAATAGAATGTTTCCTTCTCACTTGCAGACATATATTTTAAGTTCCCTTTACAATGTTCTCACCAGAAATTTTCCTAACCTTTGGCCAAAACTTTTTTGACAGCAGTATGGGTTCCATTGTCTAATTATTGAATTGTGTTTGAGATGGAAACAACTCCTTCATTTTCTGACAGCATTTTCAGAAAGTGTGGCACCATCCCAGCACTACCTCGTGCTCTGTGGCAGGGACTGGCAGAGGATGCTCCTTCCATCCTCCCAGTGCTGCCTGCACCTTGGAGCAGCATGCAGAGCACCTGGGCCTTGGGGCTCTGCTGGCTGAAGGACAAAGTCACCAGAGCAATCTCCTCATTCTCAGTGTGAATGGCCACCTGTGTAACACTGAAATTCTTCAAAGAGGCACAGAAGCAATACTTAATATCAATGACCTGAGTATTTCAAGCAGAAAAGATCCATCAACTATGAGCCCTGTTCAGCTTTCATATGAGGAATCCTCTTTCCCCATTCAAGATTTTTTTACAAAGTGTTGATGCCTTTTTATCCAAATGTTATCCTGTGGACTTTCTTTTGTGTTCCTATCTATAATTTCTGCTGATAATCTTTCAGATCTTTTACTTTGTTAAAAAGAAAAAGAAAGCAAGCCTTTTCTGTGACAATCCAATATAAAGAATAATCTAACAATGGGAGCCTGGAGGCAAAAGTCCCCTTGTGTTAATATGCTTGTTACAGAAATAGAACTTTCTATGAAGATTGAAGCCCCAGTTTATGGGATTGGAATCTTCAGTCTAAGAAACCACTGTTTTACTGGGATTTTCACTGCTAGGGCTGTACACTAAGTACATTGGTTATGTGTTCCTTAAAGGCCTTATCTTTACCTGCCATATTATAAATTATCTCCTGTTTGTTATCTATTTTGAAGATTGCTGGAAACTCTTGAGAGCTCCTTGTATTGCCTGTGAAGTGCTGTCAGTGTGGCACACCTTTTGTTCTTTTTAGAGAAGCCATAGGATAATAGCAAGCTGGCAGTGGATAATTTTCTAATTGTGTGGTTTGCTCCCCATTTCAGAGGCCCACTGGCAGTTTCAGAGTAACAAGAGGATAAATGATGCTGATCTTTCTCCACACAATGACACCTTTAAGAGAGAAAGTTACAGTCCAAACCACATGCATTCAGGTAAGGATCCTATGTAAATTCTATTTATAAAACCCTGATGTAATTAATGCTGTACGGAACACTGGTGTCAGGGTGAGGTCTGTAGTTGTATCCTTGGAGTGATGCTGTTCTTCATTTCTATGCTCTGTCTGAGAATTCTTAACATGCATTTCCTCCTAGCCCAGATAAGCACACAGAAGGATTGCCACACTTTTTACAGGTGGGAATTTAAGTCATTGCCCCGAGCTACTTAGGAAATCTGAAGATTCAAGAGACTTCCCTGTCCCATCCCATGCTCTAAATTACAGAACCAGCTTTCTTCATTTTTTGTAGCTATCCAAAATCATCCACAAAAATAATTTACTCAATTTCTCAGTGAAATGGAATTCATAGATATACAGAAAAGGACATTTAAGTCTTTCTGCAGTTACACCTAATTATTCAGGCTCTTGAATATGCATTGCAGAAGTGCTCAGCTTTAATTGCCTTACTTCTTGTTGTTTGATTAATTTGTGGTGTTGTAGCATTGATGTTGTCATTGTTCTACTTAAAATAATTGAACAACGAAGCCCTAAAATTCTTTGCATGTGTTGCTTGTAAATTTACACCTAAAACCCCCTGAATATAATGTTCCCATGCCACCTAAAGAGGAGCAACCCACACATGCCAGTGCAAACATCATTCCATTGTAGTGTTTATCACAATGAAATATTGGGGTTTTCCACTGAGCTATGTGTTCTGAGCAAGATGCAGGAGAGCCTGGGGCTGTGTGTGATCAAAAGCTTCACACAATCTGACAGGGTCAATGAGTTTTTCCAGGCAATTTAGACAATTTTCTGTGTGTAGACAAAAATACCTGGATTTCTCCTTAGCGTTTATCAAGGTAAGCTTCACAAAGTATTTCAGAAATGCCTTCCTTCCTTCCTCTCCTTCCTTCCTCCCCTCCTTCCAGTAATTTAGCAGTGATGAACTCTTCCATACATCTTTGTTAAGGTGAGCATGGTCACAACCACTTCTCTAGTGTTTAAACAGAATAGCATTAGCTATTAGCTATAGAATCCCTCCTAGTCTTTGCTGCACACAGCTCCTCCCAGAGTGTGATGCAGGATACTCAGCATGGTTGGCAGCCCTGTCTGCAAACAGCACAGCAAAAGTTTTTCCAGTTGATGAAGGCAAGGTGCTACAATTAAGCCTCTCAGCACAACAGACACTGCTGAAATGAATTTCACTTCTTAGACTGTTCTAAGAGTTCACCATCACAGCTCGTCACTAATCCCTCTTTACGCTCCTGAAGTGCAGCTTGGATTTAGAACTTTCTAATGTTACACTTTTCCATGCTCCTGTGTTTCAGTAGTTTTTTGGGGTTTTTTAAGTACGTAAACCTGGCCAGATTTTTTTTAAGTACTTGGCATTTTGGTACAGGACTATTAAATATAGTGAGGTTTGAAGTACAGTTTGGAAGGCACACCATGCTTGCAGGCCTGGTTTGTGCAGTGCATCAGTTTTTTGTGCATCTGAAGTGAAGCAGTATTGTGTGCAGAGGTTTTGTGGGACATGAGGCTACATCATACCATATCTTCCCATCCTACTTGAATAGTGGTTTTTTAGTCTTGATGTTTAGGTTGCAAAGTTTCTGAGCCTGACTTCCATTCAGACTGTGCTGTGATGCTACTGGATTTAGTTACACGATTGCAATTAAAGAGAAACAAATAGGGCTTCATTTGTTGGTAGTGGAGAAATCTGCTTAATCATAGAGTCAGTGCCTGTATGGTTCATACAAGAAAAGGGGAAACAGGTAATTTCTTTATGGTATCCATGAAAACTGAAAGTGGATTGCTGGAGGCTAAACTTCTATTCTTAATGCTGTCACTATTACATTGTAGATAAAATTAGAGGAATAAATTAAGGTGTAATAGTGATGACTGAAATTACTAAATTTCCCTATTTTGAAATTTTTATTTACACTTCCAAATACAATCAGAGAGTAAGTGTTTAGGGGCTAATGTTCATTCATTCAATATGTCCATATGCTGATAGATGAAGATGCATTTAATGAAAGATGGCAACATTCTGACAGCTGGAATGTTTGTGAGGAAAAGGACAGGTTAAGCTTTGCTCTTGTGACTTTAATACTCTCATTCTTTCATCTTGAACTGTTTAATTTGGAAGCACTATGTTCTTCCAATGAAATAAGAATTTAGTATGCTGTGCATCTTCTCTTAATACATCTGCTGTCTAAAAAAGCAAGGTGGAAAAAAGCAACAAATAAACCCAAGGAAATTGTATCAGTAGCACTTAGTTTTACATCCCATTTAGTGCAAAGACAAAGCAAATCAGCCCATAACAGAAATAACCTAAAAGAAAATGAATGGATCTAGAGAAATGGCCCATCTAAAGCACTAAGTGGGATATAAATAAGAATTTCACTGGTTTCATAGGAGGATCCTAGAAACAGTCCTTTCCCAAGGTAAAACTTAAGTTTTTGGGTATATTTCCCATTAATAGATGGTATCCAACTGAGAACTCAAGTACTGAAAAGCTGGATGATGGTGGCAGTGTCGATCACTATTCTGTACTGTAAATATACATTATAAGGTCATTATTTCTTCATTTTTATCACCCTTCTCTGTGGTCAAACTCTTCCTTGAAGATCCTTTGGGAAGGAAAAAAAATTGTACTTTCTTTCATCATGAGTCATTTGGCTGCAATAAGTTTTAACAAAAAGCAAAATAATGATAAAAATATAATTTATTCTCAGCAGAATCAGAAGGCTGTAACAGGGAATTCCCTGCGTGCCATACAGAACGTCAAGCAGGTTTCCTTGTTTCCAGCCATCACTTAGAGCATACCCAGCTCGGTGGATCTTATAGTAAACAAGGTACAATCTGGGCATTTCACCCACAGCTTCTGGAAGGAGCTGCTCTTTGGGAAATTAGCTCACATGTGAGCAGCCACATTGTGCTGGAAGTGGCACCATTAATTTGTGAGGGTTTTGAAGATGACCTTTTCAACAGGGAAATTTCTCCCATTCTCATGTCCCCTCAGTGCTGTGTTTTCAGCTAAATCAGGTTTGGTGTTCTCTCTCACAGGTTTGCCCCAGCCTCCTTGACTTTCAGAGCCATTCAGCTCTGTAAAAGTGCCTTGCTAAATTATGCCAAGACAAATACCAGCAGAACTGTATCCATGCTAGGAAATTGCACCAGTGTAACTATAAACTGAGATAGTTAAATCAGCACTGTGTGTAGACATAAGTACTTTGCTGGATTTTAGTCAAAACACTTTAAAAGTAATGTTAAATTTTGGTTTTGTGCCAGCTGTGGGCCAAGCTGAACCACCTGTATTCATATCCTATGCTCAGCCATTAGTACACTTCAAGTACATTCAAAGTTTAAGACAAGACAAAGTCCCACTGAAGTAATTTAAAACTCAAGTATATGCATCTGCTTAACCTCTTTCCTGACTGAGGAGGGACTTAGGCATGTACTTAGACTTACACACTAACATTTTCTGCTGAATAAGTACCTTTATTTTTTAAAGTGGCAATAATGAAATTCTAATTTTGAAGGTAATAGGAAAATTCCTAGATTCATTCAGCCAAAGATAATTGCTGTTTGGAAAGCTTTACATGCTCACAGTAAGAAAAGTAGGTTTACCCAAGGGAAAAAAAAAACCTCTTTAAATGAGCACAACCTACAACACAATATTATTTTTATTAACATGTATGCTGTAATGCTAAAGGCTGGTATATGTTTGACTCAACCCAATAATCACACAATGTAAATGATACTCAAACAAGAGCTTGAATTATTCTTTGCACTGCAAAGATTAATTAACCAGAAGGTTGTTTCACACCATTCTTCAGGGCAAAACATATCATTTGCTCTAAGGCTACAGCCTCTTTGCCTTGCCAGAGTACTTTAAAATCGTTTTGAAATTTCTCTTTTGAGAAGCAAGGAATAAATTATTCCCCAGGACATGTTAGGTAGTACAAATTCCACCAGTAGAGCAACTTCAAAAGTTGTGAACTACACAGCTGACTCTTGCTGGGCCACAGGCCCTCCCAGGATTTTCCGTTTCAGTCAATTCCACTGGAGCAGAATTTCGGATTTGTACACTCAGGCGAGCTTCACTGGCCAAACACATTAATGGTCCTCTCCCAAATGTGAGACATTTCCATCCAGTGCCACACCTTCGGGAATATTTCTTCTTCCTCTCATGTTTTGTGTTTGGATGATTCTGTTTGATATCATAATTAAGCCTGTAGAATCTGGTTTGTGACACACCATAAATACTTTTTGTTCTTTCCATATGATGCACTGATATCTTTTCTGTTAAAAAAGGGTATCCAACAGTCTGCAGAAGAGAGGGCTTTATGAAATCAGCTTCTTATCAAATCATTAGATTTCATGGTCCAAGCTCTTTGGTAGGCTCTTGGGAGTAATATTTGTGTGGTACCAAAGGAATTCACATTGCTGTGTTTTCATTTCTGTAGTCTGGATGACTCAAAACTGGCTTTTTAGGAGTGCTGGAATTTCATTCAAGCTGCAGTATGTGCTTACACAGATCACTGTGAGATTTTTCCCTTTCTATACAAAAGGCAAAACAACTTTTCAATTTTTATTTTTTCTTTCCCACAGCTCTGTTCTTCACTGAAAACATGATAACATTTGAGCAATGAACAACATGGCATTTTAACATTAATCCTTAATGTTATTGAAATGTTTAAACCTGCATATTTTTCACTGTCTCATACACCATTCTAATTTCTTTTACTCTGTTAAATTCAGACGTAATTTAGGATGGAAAAATACATTCTAGAATTACACCTGGAGCATGTAGTATTAGTATGACTTTTTCAAGGCATGACAGTGATGTTTCTACAATCTATACATATTGATTTAGGCTGATAATAAACAATTTGATTAGGCTCTATCTATAGGCTGTCATTTCAATCACTGTCACTGTTCCAATAGAGTGGAAGGCAGATAGCAGACACATATGGCAAGATTTCTCAAAATAAAAACTCTGGCCTGATTAGAGCCCTAGGTTCAGTGAATTGGACAAGACAGCTCAGCTGCCAGGTTATTAACTCCCTCAGAAAATACTCTGCCTTTTCCCCGGGGCCAGCCTGAATATTCTGATCTGGATCGATAAGCAATCTCCGGTGTGTACAAAATGCCAGCTAGAATCATTTGTCTCAGTGCAGTCTCCTTACAAAGGATAAAACACCTGCAGTATATGGCCTCCTCTCCCTCCTCCCCACCTTCCCCCTTTTAACTAATGACCCACAAAGAGGGAAGAAGTAACTGAATCTGTTCCATCATCAGGAAGGCTCTCTCAGGTTTGCTTTAATGATCACGATGGCTACCTTTCAATCTTACAAAAATTATATCAGTCATGGTTTCCCTGTGGCATGTTTATGTAAGTAATGTGAACCACAATGTAATGACAAGTGTACAGATGTCATTGTAAGAGGGCCCTTGGCAAGAAGATATCTCAGAATGTCAGAATTTTAATAAACCCTGGACTGCTGGTAGGGTTCTCTTTGGTGGTTGTCTTTTATATTTGTAATGTGTGCTGTGATCTCTTGCTCGGGCCTGAGATTTTTCAAGAGTGTTTAGTAACAAAGGATATTTCACAATTGATTAGAGCAGAATCATTCTTTTCCAGAGTGGTGGTGTTTTCCCAAT
Source organism: Melospiza melodia melodia (assembly GCF_035770615.1). Taxonomy (NCBI): domain Eukaryota; kingdom Metazoa; phylum Chordata; class Aves; order Passeriformes; family Passerellidae; genus Melospiza; species Melospiza melodia. Next base: position 10,990,567 of record NC_086206.1, on the reverse strand, counting down.
CCATTACATATCTGTGGTTTTGTCTGTAGCTGTGCTGGATTGTAGCCATATGATTTGTACTTTCCTTAGATGCCAAAAAGGAGTTTTTTATCAGTGAATTCAGAGCCTTTCAAAGCTTTTGGATATTTTTTCCACATGTTGACCTATTAATAAGCCCCCCTTGACTCAAATAAAAATCAAATATCTGCAAAGTACGAGAAAACCCACAAACCTCCAAGTTTCTCTCCTTTATTGGTTATTTATTACACCTGGAGTCACAGAACCCCCTATTGTACAAATCTGTAGCTTCACATGTCCCATGCTGTCAAGAAATAAAAGCTGAATATCCTCAGCAATCTACATAGAATTTACTGAGCAAATAACAGGTATGACACTGAATAGTAACACTGAATACCTGTGTCTGGGTATGGATTAAGTCTTTCAGGAACAGAGGCCAGTTCTGACTTATTTTTCAAGGCTGTAGATCTAGCTCCTCATCCAGCTGTTAATGACAGCATCGTTCTGACCTCAGTTTAGGTAACACTTCACATCTGTATGCCTATAGAAGGCTTACCTTGAGTTAATGTAAACTGAAATCCATGCCTAGTTAAAAAATGTTTTTTATGTCATGTTTGCTTATGATAAATTATATAAAAGCATTTTATGTTTGTACTGCCATCACTTGGAAAAGGAAGGTTTGCATTTGCTCTCTGTCCTCCTTTACTGCATGTGGTGCCTTGCCCTTATAATGTCAAGAAATTAGAATATTGCCTTCCAGATAGCTCCCTTCATACCTGCTATCCAAAACTTCAGGAACTAAAGATGCTTTTAAAAAAGAACAATGTAAGGAACAACTTTAGTGAATTGATTTCCCAGTGTAGAAAGCACATTTCCTATCAAGACACTTATTAGAATGTTTATCTCAGAGAAAATGCCCACAGTTTATATGAAAAGCTGATGTTATGTTAATTCCCATTATTATATACAGATGATATTGAGGAAGATGGAACAAAGTGCCTTTAAACCAAAGCTGATGACATTTTTTTTCTTGTTTGCTACAGTTTTATTGTAGTGAAATATGTTCATTTTAGCAGTGGAAAACTGCCCTAAATAGACAGCATAAGAGCAATAAGATGTCACATTGCAGAGCACAATTTAAAAATGATGTGCTCTAGAAGTAAGGCTTTTAGACATTTTGGTTTATGTATTAAAAGTTCCCACAAATTTGATTGAGAATGAGCCTTTGATGGATATTTGCTGCAGTTATGCTGCATTAGACTCGATTTATCCACCACCTCTCATTGTTGCTATTGATTGATTTTTAAATTAGATGAAGGCAATCAGTAAATACCACCCAATCAAGTCCTAAAAACATACAGGAGATTAGACAATTTAGGGTAATCAATGAAAATATTCTGTGATTTGCTACCACTCAATTTTGACCATAAATTATGACCATAACTTGCAAGTTAGTCAGCCATAAAACAAGTGGATGTGACAAGAAAAACTACAAGAAATGAATTAAGGAGATGAAGAGGAACCACTAGTGTTATCATTTAATGAGACAAAATTACTCTTTATACATATCTGGCATTTCTAGTTGAGTCTTGCCAGCAGTATTGAAGTACCAGAGCACTAACACTTCTCTTATTTTTCTAGGGTTTTTGTTTTGGGGCTTTTTTTGCAATATAAAAACTGTTCTTTTGTGTTACAAATCAGTTTGAACAATAACTCATCTACCTAATTTTGTTGCAGCAAATAAATTAATGTAATTTTAGGTTTAAAGCCTGCTGCTTGCTAAAACCCCCCGCCTTCATCTCAGGCACTTGCAAAGACTAATTTTAAAGTCACACTTCTACATGGTGTTATATTCTATAAACTTTAAAATGTAGCAAAAATTTAAAGGTATTTTAGACCAACACTTTGAAGAAGCTGTGCTCATACACTTTCTCTGTGATACATGTCACTCATTTTCTATATTCTCACAACAGCCTCACTAGGAACTAATTCCTAGTGAACTAGGAACTAACATATCTTAAAAAATCTGCTTTAAAAGTTGTTTACTAGTTGTAAATAGGTGTCCATGTTTTTTCTATTTATGAACTTCACTATCTATTTGTAGTTTCTAGGGAGTATCTAGTATTAACAGTTATAGGCTATATTGGTATGAATTTGTGAAATAAATCAAAAATTTATTGTAAATCTGCTCCCTTAAAAAAGTGGTATGGGTGTGATACTGCTGTGCAGCATGGAAAAATCTTCCTGGTTAATGCCTTTATGATCCTCTTTAGAATAATGAACATTTGGAAAAGGAGACCAGAGTAATTTTTGAGAGTGTTGATTATAGAAAAAGATGAAATTAAGATACTTTTGATAAGAGGGAAATTCGTGTGCTTTTTTTCTACATTAAACAGAAATCTCAGAGATCTGAAAACTGCCCAGGACACCCTGAGTGGTGATGAGTTTGTAACAGAGGACAGAAGGACAGAGCGCTGTCACTGCCCTCACACCCACTAAAATACAAAAGTGATTTTATAGAGCTTCATTGTAGAGCAACTCCTTTGAGAGCAGATAAATGCAAAATGCACAGGTGGAATTAATATTGAAAATATTTAATTAATATTGAAAATATTTATAACTTCCATGATTTAATTAATTCCCAGTAAAGAAAAACTTCACGTTGCAGCAGAGAAAGCAAAACCCCCAGAGTCAGAAGAAAGCATTAGTGGCATTGCAAACAAAAGATTAGTCATCAAATACAGCAAACACTGCATCAGCAGGTGGAATCTGTGTGAGATAATCCAGAATTAGAACTTTGCAAGAATATCATGCAGAAATTCCAAATTCTTGGTGTAGTAGACAAACATATGGCACTACCAACTATCAAAAAGAAAAGTCAGTTGTTCTCAGGTAGTTTCTTTTTTAAAAGACATTCCCTTTAGCATAGGGTTTGAGAATCAGGATTTTCTTTATTGTGCATGTCTGTGGAGCAGTATAACAGAATAAGTCCATGTAAATGCTGGGCCCCTTACAAAATCATGTTTCTCTCTGTTGAAAACACTCCCCACCTGAATTCTGAATTTAAATTAGAAAATGTCCAAGTCTGGTCTTTCACATTTTCTGTGTTGTTAAGTACATGTGTCTAAGCAATCCAGTCTGAAGGACTATGTGAATCCCTAATAAAATACAAAAGCTATCCCAGCTTAATTAATATTCCTTTGAAAAATAACATTGAAATTGACTTTTCTTTAACTCCTGCATTTTATCAGTTTGTATGTGTTCATAAGGTTTTAAGAAATAAGTAAATTCTGTTCTAATAATATTTTCCGTGTAAATTTGGTACTAGAGGAAGCTTCCGTGTCTTTCATCATTGGACTAACTTCTAATAAGTATGTGCAATAAGACTGGAAGACACATAGTTCTCAAAGATAATATTCTTTCCTCTGCAGATAACATTATTTCTGAAATCTGAGATTTTAGTTTAATTTGAAATCTCTTTTGAAAATACATTCCCAGCTCGTTTTCTAAAAGATTCTGCATGTGATTGAACCTGTGGTAGAAATTTGCAAGATACAGTTAAATTGTGAAGGCAGGAAATGAAACAGCTCAGAATCTGAACGAAGTCTGGAGCATTTGCATTCCCATATTTAAATATTTGCCTGAATTACACGTGAGCTATAACTTTTCACTCACTGGAATTTTTTGCACTCTGTAAGTAATAGTGCTAAGACAAATCAATGTTTATATTATTGCAATATGTGTCTCATGTTTTTGTGAGTTAAAAAACATATAAACACACAGTAATCTCTAGTAAATGAGGACAGGAGAGGGAGAGAAAAAAGAAAACCCCTGACTTAAAACAGACAGGGACCTACTTGCAGTCCCTGATGGACTGATGCAATACAATGAAGCTGGTGTATTCAATATAACTTTTAGAATAATTGCCTGGGAGGTAACCAGAAGAAGTACATTTTACTTTATCATGGTACATAAATAAAAGGGCAGACTAATTAATCATATAGCTTACTAAAAGTGCTTTTTATTTTGCCATTTAGTATGCCAGAAAGATCATTTTCTTTAATGTATATACCCAGTATTAACATGATTTAATCCATCATGTTCTGTATTATGAAATTACTTTGTTTTACTCCCTGATCCAGCTGAAGATCATTAACCCACACTATTTTCTAAGTCATACATCATTTGAGTGTATTACCTCATATAGCAAAAAAGCTACTTCCCTCGGTTATACACTCCAACTAAGAAATCATTTTTTCTGGATGTTGCTGACAAGAGGAGCTGTTTTCATTAGAAAGCAGATGGTTCACTATTTCGATTCTCTTTTACCTTCACATTTGCTCCAGCTCAGAGTTCTTTGCTGCCAGTTACCTCATTACCTCTCACATCATCCATGTCCTACATCCCGACCCATCCATAAAATGTCCTAAACAAGCAAGGGCTCTGCCTTCCCCCATCACCTTTTTTTACTCTGCCTCCTCACCTGTTGTAAGCCAGGCTTCAAAAAGCAGGGAAAGAGAATCCAATCATCTGAACAGTAGGTTAAACTCCCACAGTTCTGCAGGTGTTTGCTAGCTGAGAGTGCCAAAGGTGTAATTTGCACATTCAGGTTCTGAGCACGGATGTGAAGTCACACTGCTGATGAATTTGCCTCACAGAGCTTTAAGGCAGAATCTGGTCTTCTGTCTTTTCATGTAGTTTGCAGTTTTGATAATGATATTTTCAATGCTATATTCTCTGAGCCTGTAGGATGCGCATTTTACTTGGGCTGCCCTGGGTGCCTGGTAAGTGTCAATAAATAGTGATCTGCAAGGAAAATGAAAGGTGTGCATAACACAGTAAAGGAACGTTTGATTCAGAATAAAGACTGAATAGTTCCTGGAGATATGTCTCAGTATTTTTAGAATAAAAAATTATAAATTATCTTTTAAAATAGAGCACTTAAGTAACATTTGTTAAGTCTCAGACTGGTTTTAGTTATCTATAAGCATTTGCCTTGATTTGTTCCAGTTAGGCAAGGAGAGCAAATACTTACATTGCTTCAGCAGAAAGCCTCTTACTAGAGATCAAATCCTTGGAGGTAAACCCATCAGTACATTCCTTCAGTTCCTCTACACCATATTTTGGTTTTGATCATTCTGCACTGAGGATAATGATCAAACAATGTAGTAATAAATTCTTCCTGCTTTTTGTAGCTTTTTTCTGCTTTCTACAATATCTGTCACAAACTCCATTTTTATTACAGCTTCATGAAGTTTTCAGGGGGAAGGTTTCACTATGTTTTTTTTTTTTTTGCACATACTTCATTACTCATGTCAAATTTACCTTTTATTATTACCTCTTACACTTGCCATGTGTAAAGATGTTATCTTTTAAATGCACACTGAAAACTAATACAGAGCTTGACAGGAATAAGAGGGTATTGGGAGGGGTATTTGATTTTGTTAATTTGAAGGACAACACATTCAGTAATCTTAAAGCAGTGGGATTTATTTTAAACAATGATCTTTGTAGTTTTTAATGAAATTGAAGGAAGAAAAAAGACCTGTAATGAATGTGTTGACAAAATTCAAGGAAAATATCATAGATTTGGGATTGTTCCAAACATACATGAACAAAAAGGACAATGTTTAGTTATACTTTAATAAACCACTCTACAAACATTCTGAATGAACGGGGGGGAAAAGATAAATCGACAATATTAAGCAAAGCCAAAGCTGGAGGTCAGCCTGCAGTTAATAACCATGCTCAGTTATACTGTTTTTATGATGACACAATGTTTAAGCTACTGAACTTGGCACCACAAATAGGCATGCATGTTGTACAGAGTGAAGAATATGCAGTTGGTTGAGGTTGATTTCAACCTGTCTTTTTTTTTGCATCCATTCTGGATTCTCTCTGCTGAATGCAGCCTCAGCAGGAGGCTGGTTTATCCACCCTGAATAAACCTCACAGCCATAACTCAGCTGCAAATGAAATAGAGCAGAAACAGGAGGTGCAGGTGCTGCTGCTGGCACATCATGAGCCAGAAACTGAAAAAGGTAAGGCATGGAGATTATCTTCTGCAGGAGGAGCTGGGTGCAGCTGCCACTGGGGCTTTAAAGGCAATGCCTTCACACAGTGGAGTCTTTGTTGCAGCACTTTGAGCTCCTGTCATTGGTGTGGGCAATATTGCCAAAGTGATGAGAAAAGAGAAGACTGCACAGGCTTCTGCAGGGAGTGGGTTATCCCACCCTGAAGTATGTGCAGTGTCAGAATTTACTCCAGTAAACAGAGAAAGGATTGACTTTTTGCTTTATTCCTCTGAGTGCTGCCCAGAATGGTATTTAGCATTGTTGTCACCCAAGCCAATTATTTTTTCTGCTCAAGAAAGCATTTGAAACTACCAAATTGTGTTGATGAAAGTAATTATCAAAACTGAAAAATGATATAAAAACAAAAAAGTAATACTGTGAACTTTTGATATGAAACTTTGTTTTCACTATAAATAAGTCAGTGGATTTTGCTTTAATAGTTGTGAACTTACTTAAAATACACAAAAGTTTCTTTTCTAGCCTTTATTTTGTCCCTACGTTAATGCTGACAGTATAATCAAAAAACTTTATAAAGTATCATACCCTGGTAAAATAATTCCAAGCAAAACAAATGATAATCCATGGGGAATTATAGCATAGGATCTTGATAAGCCAAAATAAAAAACTGTAAAGGATACCAGGTGTCGTTGTAGGGTTTGTGTGTGACTGTATAGAGTGCACTGACGCTCCTGATGTTCAAATAAATCACATGGACAAACTCCACCTGGTAATCTATAGGAATAAGTTAAGTACATTCTTCAAAATTCTATCAAAAGCAGTTAAAAATGTAAGCCATTAAAATGTGATAGAATAGCGCTTTATTTATAAAAATGTCATTTGCATTTTTTAGCACTGTTTAACTTCCATGCTTGTTTTGCTGTTTTCAAATAACAAATTGAGCATTTCAAATTCATAATGAGGTATGAAATAAATGAGAGGGTACTGAGGGTGAGTCATTCATTAATCATAAGCAAAACAGGGACAAAATCAAGGACACAGGAGCACAAACTGTAAAAGTAATAGGTTGCATAATCTTTGTATTTAATATTAACTACATTATGTTTTTCACATGAGTTCTGAGAAGTTGGGATTTTTATGTTTACATGAAACTAATCCAAGGTAAATTTTATTTCTCAATATTGTTTTGTTCTGGAGGTTGCCCTCTTTTTAATAAAGTAGAAGACAACAAATCCTAGCTTATGACATTGTTATGAAGATTTAATAGAAGGGTTAGCAGGAACACTGAAGCCTACTGAAACTTTTGATTTAAGATATTCCACTTTTGACTAGAATGTACCAAACCCTTCTTGTTTGTCATGGCAGTTCTCCCATTAAGGACATAAATTCACCTGGAATTAGTTGTTTTGGCCAAAATAAGTTATTATTCATATTCATGTGTCAGAGAAGGACAGAACAAGAACTATTATTCAAACCATTCTGTCTCTATCCTTTGAGAGTTCAATCCACAGTGATTACTCAATGTGCAACAAGGTTGTTTTCAGTTTGCAGGTAATGTGAGTACTGAAATAGTAGGTGTAGCTCACATAGACATAATAAGAATAATTTGTTACCCCACATCAGATTTCAACAAAAAAACACAAAAATAAACTAGATTGTAATAAGGCAAGGTAAACTGGTGGCACAGCAAGGGGTCAGCTCATTTCAGAATCACTAAACAGATGCATCTCTCTGTTCCATATCCGTTCATTTGGATGGAGCTGGCATTGATGTTAGTCTTTGTTGTTGTTGTGGAGTTTGCTGGACAGAGTAGGAAGAAAGAGAGGAGAAGACAGAGTGAGAACTATGCAGATAACTTGCTGTTGGACCTGTTGTGTTTTGTGATACCCATGGCCAGCCCCACAAGCTGTGTGTGTCTGTAGGTCTGTCTGTGTGGGGCAGGAGTGCTGTGTGTGTCTGTAGGTCTGTCTGTGTGGGGCAGGAGTGCTGTGTGTGTCTGTAGCTCTGTCTGTGTGGGGCAGGAGGGCTGTGTGTGTCTGTAGCTCTGTCTGTGTGGGGCAGGAGTGCTGTGTGTGTCTGTAGGTCTGTCTGTGTGGGGCAGGAGTGCTGTGTGTGTCTGTAGGTCTGTCTGTGTGGGGCAGGAGTGCTGTGTGTGTCTGTAGGTCTGTCTGTGTGGGGCAGGAGTGCTCTGTGTGTCTGTAGCTCTGTCTGTGTGGGGCAGGAGTGCTCTGTGTGTCTGTAGCTCTGTCTGTGTGGGGCAGGAGTGCTCTGTGTGTCTGTAGGTCTGTCTGTGTGGGGCTGACCAGCACTCCTGGGAGCCACGTGCTGGAATCCCAGTACAGCTCCCAGCCCACACAGCACGGGTCACATCAGGGCCTTGGTGCTCCACACCAGTTGATCCTTCTGCACACCAGAAATGGAGATGCTGGGCAGACCATGCCTCACTTCAGCGCTGTGGGGATCACAGGGAGCAGTGCTCCATGTCCAGGCACAAGAACCTGATGGAGTCACTGGAGCCAGGCACAGCTGTGCCCTGAGGTGCTGCCCTGTGAGCTCAGGTGAAAGCCTGGCTCTGCACCAGGGTCTGGGGTCTATTCCTGGTTCTGCACCAGGTTCTGGGTCTGTTCCTGGCTCTGCACCAGGTTCTGGGTCTATTCCTGGCTCTCCACCAGGGTCTGCTTCTGGCTCTGCTCCAGGGTCTGGGTTTGTTCCTGGCTCTGCAGTCAAGCAGGCTCCTGCTGCACTCCCGATGGAGGGGCTGCACCTGAGATGCCCCGAGGTTGTCCCCACTGTCACAGGCTGTGGCTGGCACCTTTCAGTGGGGGCCAGCCCCTGAGAGGAGCTGCAGGCCTGGCTGCGAGGGCTGGAGCCTCCATGGCTGAGGGGCTGCTCTGTGACCTGGGCTCTGACTCGCGGCAGTCCCTGCTCACGCCCTGCCCTGCTGTAATCAATGCATCTTGTCTCGGTGCACAGCAATGTCTGACTAAGCAGCTGCCTGCATTTAGGCTGTAAAACAGGAATTAATACAGCAGTGGTTAATATTTAGTTAAAAATCATAATTCCTCAATATTTCCGTTCACTATTTTTGCAACTTGAAGCAAAGTTCTGTTTGCAATTCTGTATTGAGGGAAAAAAGTTTCTGTTGGTTAAAAGCACAAATTCTACCAGCTCTCCTTGTTTTCCATTAGCCTGGATGAAGAAAGTATCTTAATTTTTAAAACTCCCATTTAATTAATTTCCTACCTTCTCTGGTCCAACATATCTACATTTTATAAATTGAATTGATGCTATTTTCACACCGTGCTTAAGGTGTTTCTTCCTTATATGAGAAGCTATATATAAGCTGCAAGGTGTTGAAGCCAGTAATTGTTAGTGGTGTTTTTCTTTCTAAAGAAATATAAAGGACATGATCAATGAATAGACTGATATACAATCAAAACTGAGGAATTTGCCCAGATCTCTGAAAAATCACACATTCCACTAAGGTGTAAGTGGGATGTAAGTGTAATATACATTTTAAAAAAATACATCTCTGTCTTCATTATTGAATTAAAAAATAATCCTTGCATTCTCTATCTATTTCTCACTCTTCATCATAGCAAACTGTACCTTCTGTATTTACCTTCATTGTAGGTGCAGGTGGTTGAAATGTGGTGCTCTGGTTTAGATTCCAGAGCAAATAGGTTACCTATGATATTATCATTCCCAGGAATATATTGCAAAGCAGTGCCTTTCTCAAGCAATGTGGGTAAAGGGTTCACTCTGTCCCCCATGCTCCTCTGCTTGAATGCTTTTCCCAAGTTCCAGATCAATCTTTAACTCCTCACTTTTAAATTAAGATGAAATACCATGGAGAAGAAAGGGAACATAAATACTTCCAAAATTCTAGGAAATAGGTTTTTTCACTCTTCCCTCTCCTAAGCAAGACACTTAAAATTAAGAACCCCGTGAACTCTTCTCTTTGCTGGACCAGGTATTTCCAAATTTTTGGAACCAATCTCAATTTTTTTCAGCAGAATATTTTTTTTTTCCAAAAAATACTCTATTTTTTTTTCAGAGTCTTCAATTCAGTACCTGAGACATTTTGCTATGGGCCTGACAAGTCTGTCAAAGTAGAAAATTTCAAAAAAAATCAGTACCATCAGAGGAATGTTCCTTTTATAGGTACCCTGCCCTGCTCTTTGCATGGTGTATTGCACAATTAATCCCTTTAAATCTGAACTGGGCTTCCTCTGTACCTCAAACCATCCCGCTCTGCAGAGCTGCTGTTATTCTGCTGTCATAGGCTGCTCCTGCAGCACAGATGGAGGGTAACCATATACCCAAAAGTTAAAAGGTGCAAAGAGTTTGGCTTTTGGGGGGACTTGAACTTATTTACATCTTCAGCATACTTGAAATTGCTGTTGAAATACCTACCAGTGTGTTCATGAAACGTCAAAGTTGAAGGAATGCATTTTAAGCAAATGCCCGCTCCCAGGTTAATGATTAACATTGTGAGAATTCAGCTTGGTATTTACTGTATCATGACACAAGTAAATTAAACTCCAAGCAAGTAATTATCTAATTTTTTTTAAAGTATGCAATGCCAAATTATTAACTTTTGTGGCAGAGGGGTGGTAAAAACAAGGGTCAGGCAGTACCCATGGAGTCTTGTGAGACTCCTTTGTTCACACCCACTGCGCTATATAAAAAACAATGTTCTTATAGAGGGCTTCCTATTTAAATTGCAATATCTAAATCATTATATACATTTTTTTAAAAATACATCTCTGTCTCCATTATTGTATTTAAAAATAATCCTTACATTCTCTATTTCTCACTCTTCATAATAGCAAACTGTACCTTCTGTTTATGTTTCAGTGGACAAATCAATTAATCTATTTTCCTGCCAGATTTTGGTATGATCACAAACATATCAGCTCTGTGCCTACTACAAAATCAGAATTTTCAGCCTTCTTAATTCTGTAGAAGGGGGCTTTACTCCTCCAGAAAACAAGTTAATTTTCTTGAAATGGAAATATTACCTTTGAGGAAAGGTGTTGCCTGGAATATTCTGCCTGAAACGTGAATGCTTCAGAAAATGACAAGCATCTAAAATTTTGAGAATTTAGGTTAGAAGAAAAATACTTGGCCATTATCAACTCTCCCATTGTTAAGCCTGCATCTGGGCCTCCCAGTCTGCAAAGACTTTAAGGTTTAATTCCATTTTGCAATTCCCAATTTTTTTCACAGTAAGCTAGCACTGTTGAAAGGCTCAAAGGTGCTTCACCTAATTTTCCTTCTATCTCCAGACAGTATGGCCAAGTTATTTAGATACAAATAAGCTTGAGAATATCACCAAATCCATTCTAATTTCATTCATGCCTTGCAGATAATAATTTAAAGAGCTAGTCACTGCTTGCAATTAAGCATGGAGAAAATAGATCTGTCCCATAATTTATGTCTGCAAAGGTTGGGCTGGATTTGTAATTAATGTTTGCTCCTTTTAATGAAATACTCCAAAGGTCTGCACTTCTGTCATTCATGGAGGTAATTTTTCAATTGATTAGTAAAATAATACTTGAAAAGTAAATGCACCTGCTTTAGCACAGAAATGTCTTAGTCAAGTAGAGACAATGATTGGAGTGCTAAAAAAATATCATTTCAATACAGTAGAGACTGGAGTTTTACTCCTCCAGAATTCAGAACTCCCACTAAAGAGAAAAAAAAAGAAAAGGTAATTAAACCTCCAACAACTTCCTCAGCATGCTTTCATCCAGTTTAATTCCTGGGTGGTTTTCAGCATAGCTAAATACTTCTAGGAGCACACGCCTGAGCTGCAAGTGAGATATGTCTGGAAAGCATATGTTACAGAAAGACATAATTTTTGTATTTGTGTACCTTAGTATTTTTGGAGGGCATGATCAAAAAATTTCATTTTAGAAATTTGTTTTCATTTTGGATAAACACTTAAAATTTGACAGCTCAGTTGGATTCTATTCTTATTTCCTTTTCAGAATCAAACATCTTCAAACCTGCAAAGTGGTAAGACTTAAAAGTTAGGTTGCAGGAGCCACTGGTTTAAAATGGCTGGAAATGTCCTTTCTACAAAGCCCTCACTAACAAAGCAAATGAAATAAAATAACAAGCCACCTCTTCCTGTTCTCAGAAAATTGATAAGGGATTTCTTTGAATTAATCAATCCAAAAAGCATGTGTGATGGTTTCTGCTGCTTTGTTAATTTAGTCATTGTGACCCAAAGTTTACTAATCCTCTACTCCCCAGATCTCACATTTTGCAGGAGTGAGTATTCTGGGAACTGACTGTATGCTGACCAGATAGGATGCAGAGCAGAAGCCACAGTCTGTGCCAGCCAGATTCCTTGAGGGCCACAAACGTGATGATCCCAGAGGTTTTGGACCTTGTGCCACCTGGGACAAGGATTTTGCTGTCAGAGACAGAAGCAGAGAAGGGAACACGTGTGGTGACAGGAGCCCTTATCCAGTGTTCAGCCTAACAGAGCAGGGTGATCCAGACGGTGCAGCAGGGGGATGAGAGCCATTAGAACACTTAACTTTAAAGATAAAGGTTTATAGTTTTAATGCTGCAGTTTTCAGTGTTTGAGTCATCTGAAGGATCCAGCTCTTATTAAAGCTTGAGCAAAGCAGCACCTCAGGACTTATAAAAACCTGCACCTTGAACTTGGTGTAACTCCCATTAAAGTCGATGGATGCTGAGTCAGACCTTAATTCTTCTTGCATCTTAGAGATTCAAAAGGTGAAAATCCTGGCACTACTGATGTTTTGCCATTGACCTCACAGGGTCAGGATTTCATGCTAAAAGCCATAAAATGGCACTGACATTTCGTCATTGCTGTCTTGGATCAGATTCATAACAGTGACCCAGGAGACAAAAATCTCCATAATCCATTACTACTGTGCATCTACCCAGCACTGAACACCACCTTCTACCTTTGTTAAAGAGGGGGAATCATCTATAATTTGAGCTGCCTATTTTAACTCAAGTGAAGAGGAATGGAAAAATCTTACTATTCATTTTTCAATCACACAATTTTAGCGTTCTAAGTAAATTCTTGATTATTTTATGTTAATTTAATTGGGAAATTCTCTTTTGGAAATGAAGAGGTTTTGTTGGATGATTTGCTTTTAATTTTTTTTCAATACGTGTTCTAAAAAGACTTTTTAGTAAAACTGGAGGGGCAAATTTCAGATTTATAGCATGATTGAATGAAATGCTTATGATTAGCAGTGAGAACTATGAGGAGTTTATATAATTTCCTAATGATCCTTAACAAAATATTTAATTAAAGAGCAGCTGGAAAGATAATCTTGATTAATAAAAGGAAATCAGGGAATTAACTGATTTCTGTAATGTAAGAGTACTTGCACTGTGTGATAGTTACCACATACTATTAGCAGTTAGATACAATAAACTGATAAAATACAAAATTGTTCTGCCCTGCCCCATTAAATTTTCAAGATTGCAAATGCAAAATATTGGCTGTGCATTACAGATGATCAAAGTAATAGATTCCAAGTTCACAGATACAAATGTACTGAAAAATACAATTTAAAATTGGTATAGGAAATTTATATTATATGAACATGGCTGCTTTGGCATAGGTCATTGCATTACTTTGTGGCAGTCCCTTTGTCCAATGTTTTCAGTTGTAATTCTGGTTCTTCCCTTTGGCAACGCTTGGTCACTTCTTAGCTTTGGTTTTATAACTTTTATCATATTAATAGTAGTGCTACTCTACTGGAATCAATGGGTTTGATGTCTTTAAATCCAAGCATAGCTTGAACTGAGGGTGATCTGCTTATTAAAGCAGTAGATGTTTACATTTGGAAATTAAAAAAAACCCTGATTGTGAGTTTTGTGCAAAATTTCCTTCCTTCAAGCTTCTCTTTGCTAAATAACTGCAGATCTTGAGACATTAGGGGTACTCACATACTCACATTACCTAACTTGGTTTCTCTGACCTCCTTCTGGACATGTCTATGGAGGCTAATTTAAAAATCTCCCCTATGTTCCTAGAGGAAAGTGGTGTGGTCATTCCAGCACTCGGAGAGCATTTCTGACTTTACTGGAGTAGTTTGGGCTTTCCACCCTCAGCGAGGCCTTGGTGTGCTCTGAGTTTTATGCAGTTGAAGATCCAAGTCAGGAGTCGTATATTATTTCTAAGAAATGCGTATTTAAACACAGGTTAATACTAAAATTTTAACTGTTTGCTTTCCTGTTAACATTAATGAAAGCATATATTTATATGCTGTGTCTTTGAAAATTAATTTCCTGGATATCTCTAGGGATATAGGGGTTGTGTACAATGCACAGTTTTTCCTTGTATTATTTATTAATGGAAGGGTATAATCTAGTAGCAACTCCCTTTGTGCACAATTTTTCCAGCTTTTTAAGTCAGTTTGGTTGTGCTGAACTTTGAGATGAGAATGAAGCCTTCTTTGTCTTTGTTGGGGGTTTTTCTTAGAGCATGAAACATGTTTACTTCCAGAATGCTGTGTAAATATCTCTTAAAGAGGTGCTTTGCAAATAAGCTATTATGGTACTAAAGAAAACATTGATTAGTTTTAAATGGCAGTAACAATTCAAGTGTATGTAAAGACAAGTGCATTTTCTTTTTAGGTTAAGCCTCTGAATTTAATAATTGAAGGAAAAAATACAATAAGATGTAATAGAAGAAGCTCTGTAAAGTGCATTATGCAATTATGACTGCCATAACTACAACTGCTTTACCAGATCATAGCATGTTTTCTCCTCAGAGAAAACAAAACTATTTTTGTCAGTTGGGTTTTGTTTTTTTTTTTTTTTTTTTTATGTTGTATGCTTTGTGATGATTCTGTTGATTCAGAAAACCAGTCTGTTGTTTCAGGACATCTGAAAATTCAAGACATCGTTCAAGTGAATACAGTATGCAACTGAAGAAATCTATTTATTTTTAGCCTTGTCAAAGTTGTATTCAAATGTGAAAACTGTTTTAGGGAATATCTTTGTGAGTTCCTTCAATTAAATCATGTTACATTTTGCTTAACATACACAAGACCAGACTTATTAGAAGAGAGATTTTGGCAGTGTATGGTGCAGTTTAGCTTGGTGAATTGCATGAGTTATTAACTGTCTAGATCAGAGCCCAACTGTATTACTCACAGAACCTGTGTGCTGGAAAGATCATGTGTGGTGATTGTACCTACAGAGCCAAATTTCTTGCAAAAGGGACTATGACAGCCTCTTCTTCATCACATACAATAGACCAAGTGGGATTATAATTATAGTAGCAAAGATTCAGATTAGACTTTAAAAAGCAGGGATATTAATTAAGAGGTGGTACTTTATTAGGCTCAAATCTGTAACGAGGAATGGTGGTGGGAAGGTGTTTGGTTTTTGGAACAATTTGTTAGTGGAAACCACAGTCTGATCCATAGTTCAGAGAGCTGGGTGCTGTTCCAGTCAGAGGCTCATTTTAATTGTGGTGGAGTAAAGGTTCCCTCGTATGAAAGAAATGTCATGGTTAAAGTATAAACATGAAGTGTGAGTGTTAAGAATGACTTTCCGCAAAGGAAGAGTCCCAAGAGTCCCTTGTTGTTCCTTGTGGGGTGTAGGTTAGGAAAGAGTGCTGCAGTTGGATATAGCCATTTAATTAATGTGCATCCTGTTTGCTCAAACCATGGCTGTAACTCCTCTGAGTGTTGCAGCTCTTTGTGTTTCATATCAAATTTTCTGAAGTCACTCAGTTTGTTTTCCATGGATGCTGGTGTGTTATACACACATGTGCACTTTCATTTGCAGTGATTTCTGATCTAGCATACTTTTGTAAAGACCTCCAGCTCAGTAGTATTAAAGATGATAAATGAATAGATAAATCCAAGGGGAAAATACTAAAGTTAATAGTGAGGAAGTTTTTTGCATAAAATAACCCTGGTTTCCAATATTTTACAAAGTCCCTTGTCAGTTAATGTGTGCTGATAAAGATCCATTCTATACAACAATTTCCTCTCATCTTGTGACCCCATATCTGCCGTTTTTTCTTATGTCTATTCCTCTTAAAATCCAATTTTCTAGTTATACTAGTATTTATTAAAAGCTTGACTGTAAGGTCTTTGTTTACCCAAAGATCTATTTTTATCATAACTGTTTATAATGATTAAACCTCAACAACTTAAACACTTTACACAAAATAATGTATTTTCAATAAATTGAAATATTAACCAATCATATGTAATGGTTCAGTTCTAGCAAATGGATTGCTAGAAATCCTTAGGGTTTCATATAAATTGAAAACTGTATTGACTGACCAGGCTGCACTTGAATTGCATTGCATTTGGATCAAAAAGCATAGAAAAAGTTCTCATTATAGTTCCCTGACATTAATTTGAGCATTTTTATATGTGTGTCCTATTAAGTACTTTAAGTGCTTTTTGATAATTGTGCTTTGTAGTTTTTACAGCACTTCAGCCTATTCCCAGTTCAATTTCCTCTTTTATCCGATGTTTGAAATATTGATTTCTGACAGATAAAAGCAAACCTTATAATCTCAGCAGCATGCAATAAGTGAGTAAGAGGGGGCTACAGAATGCATCAGGGAATGGTCATATTTGAAACCGTCTTTGTTTTATTACATTTCGTCAACAGAATTTACTTACCGCTTGCTGGTATTTATGTAAAAGCAGGACTCCTGATAGTCCAGTGATATTAGCAGCTCCTGGTATACTTTTGCATTTAGTAAGATAAAAGAAGAAACTCCCTTGGTGGTTGATGATTGCAGCTGCTTAAACTGCTGTCAACTGGCTTGAAGTAACTGTGATTTATCTTCCTCAGATTGTGCAGCGTTGTGTCCGTGAACTTCCAGAGTTTGCATTAAAAAGTGACAGGACATCAGAGTGCCAGAAGCTTCTCATATTGTGGCCCTGAAGGTAAAAGCAAAAGAAACTATCTTGGTCTGTGTTTGGGAACACTGTCCAAAATTTCTGCAAAGCTCTTGTGACATGAAAGAGATCTTTAAGAAATGGGTTGGGGTTTTGAGCATGGACTAAATGCAATCAAGAGATGCTAAGGAGTAGCACTGGTGCTTTGCATGTTTTCAGGGTGTTTCTTCTGTAATTTCTAAAAACTCGAAAGAGGAACTCAGTCCAATGCCATGAACAATTAACAGTATGCTAAGAATTCATTTTGTATTTGTTTCCTTTTCATTATCCAATGTCATCCAGTGTCTCACAAGTAATATTGCATTAAACATCCCTACTCAGCTCCATCAGCACCCACAGTAAACAAGCAGAATATACAGGGAATTAGCTGCAGTATTTTCTCTGATGTCCTGAAAATTCAGAATGCTGTTTTAGAAGGTGAGGGAAGTTCCTCGGGTTACACAGTACCTTTGGCAAGCAATAGCAAATCGTATCAAAGTGACAATGAAAGAGTCTCCATCCTGAGCGCCGGGTTAGGAGGAAACTCAGTGTCTTTCTCTAGAGGCATACATGTCTAAGAGGGATTGATGTACCTGACAACACAAGCAGTTGAATTAAAGGAGGGAGAAATATGATTTTTAATAATGTAGACATTTTTAAGATGAACACAGAAATTTTATTCAACCCCAAATTAGCAATTGTTAATTCAGAAACATCTTTTTGGGCTCAAGCCTAGAGTCTAGATCTTCCCACACCTGGGTATAGAATGATTTTCAAACAAAAGACATTTAAAAATGCTATTTTAGTGAATTTTGATTATTATGGACTGGAGCTGGAATTCTGCCAGTCACTTAGCAGAAGTTTACTCTCCAATCAATTCAAGTTTTCATTACTAAGCAATTAGTGCAGAAAGTTTTAAGTGATAAGCACTTAAGTGTGTTCTGGAAATAGTGGGTTGGTAGTATATGTGCAGGTTACTGTCCTGTATGTTCCCATATATACAAGTACAGTATTAATACAAAGATTCTGCAGTGGGTGATGTAACTGTAGACAATCTCCAATAGAATTTCAAAGGAGCTACTTAGCATTTTTCATATTGGATAAGTTATTTACAGTTCACTATTTAAAGGAAAAAGCATTGGAAAAGGTTTATCTTCTAATAAATCAAGACCATTATGGCATCAAGTCACAAAGCCTGAAGGTATAGAGGCAGTTGCAGAAGCTGTGTCTTGCAAAATATTATGTATACTGTATTATATTGGGTAGCTGAATTAAAAGGGCTTCTATGAAGAATTATAAACAATTAGAAATGGAAAAGTACAATGTGGAAAAAATAGCACTGATAATTTTTGGTTGGGGTTCTTGTGGGACTCAGGTTAGGAAACAAGCCATTGAATACATCATCTGATATTTTCTAGTGGCCTCTTTGAGTCTGACACTGTAAATAATGCTGCAGGCACGCACATGCCAGTGGTATAGCTGATAGAACTATCTCAATGCTTTTATCTCTGAAATTTCATTTTAAAATTTGAACCTCAGTGTTGCAACTGATGGCACTGAGCACATCAAACTAATGCTGGTAAAATTCTGAGGTGTTGAACAGCCTCAGAAGACTAGGCTGTAATATCCTTAACCTTGTATATGGGAAGGCTTGTGCTGGCCTCAAACATCTATTTACTTGCTTTATTTGATGGGAGACAATGTCTTTGTGTAAAACAAAGAAAATTAATCAGAGATAATTCATCAGACAAGCTCAGAGCAAGTTCAAGTGTGCAAGTGCCTGTGATTAAATAGACATGCAGCTACCTATTTAACCTAAAATATCTGTAAAGAAAATCTGTCTAGATTTTCTAGGACTTTTTAAAAATGAAGTTGTTTCCAGTAATGAAAAGGAGTGATAGTGCTTCACCAGATTCTGTTTTAGTGCTAAATAAATTTTAAAAAGCCCCCCCAAAAAAGCATTTAGTTATAAGCAATGAGATCAAAAAGCTAGGTTCAGCTAGTTTTGTTGTTCCCAGATTTTTGTTTCTGAAATGACATTTTGGAGAGTTTCAACTCAAATTATTGGAATTTCTTGGTGTAATGCATTTAGTCAGTTCTAGAGACTTAGTTTTGGTCTTTTGCACATATATTTAAAAGTGTAAAAATACAAACCATTTTTTTCACTGCTTACCCATTTTTTGACCATTTGCAACAGAATTTCAACATCAATCCCTACAGTCATTACATCTCTGCATAGAAGTGTTTATTCCAACATTGCTAATAACTTTTGTCCTCTGTTACACAGACAAAAGAAAATACTGCATTTTGTGCCCTCTGAAACATAGACAGTGTGTACACTACAGGCATTTCCTGGAATTTTTGTCGCTAAGTTTTCTGTTTTGGCTCAGTGCTGTAAAGGGTCAGAGGAAAAAACTAAGTCACCTTCATGGGTATCTTCTCTCACCTTGGGCTCTCTGACCAGTTGTGATTTGTATTCCCATGTACATAATATAAGAAATTGAAGACATTTTAATGACAGTAAATATTATTTAGGATAAGTTTACTTGCTCTGATGATTTTTACTTACCCAAAGCAGACAGTTTTAAAATTTTACCTGAAAATTTAGAGCAATTTTTCATACAACTAAGGTGTTTTAACAGGATTATTTTTAATAGGACTAATCCTCTGGCACTCCAGGGGGATGCTTGAGGAATCAGTGCTCTGTGTGCTTGTTTGCAAGACTTTTCAGTATTTCTTTGTAAAAGTTAGGGAAACCGATAATATTAGTATATGTTTATATAATTAAGAAAGCAATTTATCTACTTGACAGTGTGGGCACATGCACAGCCTGCAGCCCAGCACTCACTGTGCCAGACCCTCAGCCTGGAGCTGCCCCACAGCTCCTGTGCTCCAGCTGAATTCCTTGTTAAACCAAGTGTCCGAAGGATGACATCAGGTACACTATGCCACATAACCAAATGACAATATTTCTCTCATTTTAGATCCTTAATACCACCTTTAGCTGAGTGGGAACGAACACAGATTGCAGGACCTTGGGGATACTTGTTCCTGCATTTATTCTTGGAAAAATATGGCTTTCAAAAGATGAAATGTATATCAAATATCTCCCTATTCTGAGCTAAATGCTGCCTTGATATATGCCCTGTATGCCCTAAGTTGACAGATGTGAAGTACAAGTAAGAGCAGAATTTGACCAGCTAAATTTAACATAATAGGATTATGAATACTACAAGAGCCATGGATTTTCTAAGCATAGAATGCTACAGCATGCCTGAATTCTGCCTTCAGATTTAGTCCTAGATAGTCTGGTTGTAGGGCTAGGCAGTAACAAAGCAGCAAAGGAATATCTTTATTCTCTGGCAGGGATCTTAAATGTACAGTGTTTAGAGAGCTACTCAGTGATGCACTGGGAGGATTCTATGTAAGTTTGCCCTTATATTTTAAACTTTTTTCCCCTTTCCTTTCTCAAGTATTTAGAATACATTCTTATTTCAGGATATATTCAGGAAAGGGTTCAATTTGCTTGACTTATTTAAAGTTATAATGGGAGTTTTCTGCCATATTCTAGGGAGGTTTATTGATGTTAGTGAGACCTGTTTTTAACAGTGTTTGTAAATGCAGAGCACATTGCTCCACTGAAACATTTGCCAATGACTGTGGCAAAGGTTTTTCATAGTGACCACTGTCATGGCCTGGTCTTTACTGCTCTTTACTGTAGAACAGTCACACAAGATCTTGTACACACACATTTTTCAGCAGCTGCATGTAACAAAATATTTTTTTTTTTATTTTTATTGCTAAACAGCCAGAAGCAAATAGGGAATTTTCCAGTGAAACAGGCCCTTAACAAGCTTTTCTCAGTTTCACCAATGGTGGGATTTCCAGCAAAATGTGATAGCAAAAGACCTCCTTTGCAACAAAATAGATGTAACTTGGTGTTAATGCTTATCAAGTTGAAATCTGAGGATCCAATCAGATAACAGACTTTTCAGAAAGGCTACAGTATTTTTATATACAGCTGTCAGCACTGATTAACAGAGTACATCTCAGATGATGTATCTTTCATTCTTAACTTTCGGGTTCTCTTCCCTTGCAAATGATTTGTGGGAAACAATGGATATATTCATAACACATTTTGTGAAAGGTCTAAAAAAGACCACTGACACAGATATGCCCAAACTCAGCAGCTCTTAGGTGGTCCTGACAGTCACCTGGGATGTGAGATTGCAGACTCTGACATTGTTTTACCAGAGCAAGAAGGGTAACTGCTTTCTTTCATTGGCAGTCAAATGAGGAAATTATTGGGTTGGTAGATCCTCTGAGGAGTTATGAAGATCTTCCATCATAATATTTTCCAAACATTCCGTTCTGATTTAAATAAAAAACTTTTGCTTTCCAAAAGCCATCTTTCCCAGTGACTCTTCTTCCAGCCCTAGAGCTCCAATCTCTTGGGAAATTTTCTTTAGGGCTACTTTGGCTAAAAGTCTCTAGGTTTTTATTTATATATTTTCATTGTAGATGAGCATGTTTCTGGGTTTTTCCCTTTGTTTCTTTAAAAATGGATGGTTATTGGTCTAACATCAGGCTGGTCATCCCTTACCATTATGTTTCTTGGCTGTGGACCTACAAAAGCCAGTTTATGCAACCCAAGTCAGTCAGAACTGTTATCCCTGAACCCCAAAAAAGATTATTGTCAAAATCAAAAGGCTTCACAAAATCACTTACCTTCCCTAGAGCACTTTCTTCATACAGAAGAAAAAACTTCTTTTTTCAATATATGCAGAATTAAATGTTTTCATTTTTCTTTCCTAGATGGCTTCTTCTTAGAAGCACTGTTTCCCATGATATTGATGTCTAAGACAAGCTCACTCTGCCTTTTCAGGAGGGTCCATTATCTGTGCTTTAGGCCTCTGTTACATTAGTATTTGTCTTTGTGCACAGATATAACATAAAAAATACCTGTGAGGTAAAGGTTGTACAGTCCTGGCTTGTGCTTTGTGGTGATACTGAAATATGTGTAAGAATCACTGGTGCAACTCACATAAAAATATGAGTCTTGTAGCTTGGAGGACAGGTATTCCTGACAACAAAAAATGTATTTAGCTATTAATGTTCCTAATTTGAAGAGGAAAAAAATAAAAGAGAGATATGGAAAAAAAAAATCTAAAATAAAGTTGTCCCTGTTGTAAAAGCAGACATTCAGCTGTTAAAAATTGGCAATGATCCACTGGTTTCCACAGAGCTCTGCTGATCATGCCAGCTGAAGAGCTGACCCTGAATATTATCAAAGTTTTCATGGAGGTGGCAGGAAAATAAATCCTTTACAATTTCCTCTTTAAGAACTCAGGATTTCCGTTTTTATAACTGCAAACTTTCAGAATGAAATGTGGAGCACAGAGACAGGCAACACCACGCTGACTGTGTTTGATTAGGGTAATCCTTTTTTTCCTTCTATGTGGTTACTACAGCCAAGCAATTATTTATCATACTTTCAATTGCTTGAAGCACTGTAGACTGCAGGTTAAATATTCTCATGTCATTGTGAGCTTCTGCTCCAAGTTCTCGTTGAAATCTAATGACTTTCATCTTCAAAAGAAATTTTAATGAGCTCAAAGTATCTATCCTTCTGCTTTAATTGTTACACTTCACATTCTGCAGATCAAAACCTCCTATTTTTCTTTTTTTTTTTCTTCACCTTAAAATGCTGTTGTCAAGTTCTTTCCGGTGCTCTCAGCTTCTGTCCACTTTTTATTGGTCATATTCATGTAAGGTATAAATCCAGAAATATGCAACACACGCAGATTTAAAGCTGTGACAGATCTAGTACTTACCCCTGAAGGATGGAACATGTGCCAGGCACTGTTACTTTGGTTGGCCTGGGATCAGGGATGTCTCAGATGTGGGTGCCTGCAGCAGTCAAATAAAGCCATTTAATCAGTGGTAATAAATGTATTTGGTACAAGTACCAAGACTTTTCCTGGATTACTTGTGGAACAAAGCACAGTAAAAAGTTTTTCTGTGCTTGTGTGTGAAGGCAGCTACACACACACTGTTGTCCTCTCCTTCTGTCACTTCATGGACCTGCTGCATGTGTGTCTTAGGTGCCAATTGTTCAGTCCCATCAGCATCCTCACACGTTCTTGTGTTTTCATAATCCCCTTTTGCTATGAGCATCCTTCTCTCACTCATCCTCATAAATATTAATTACTGTGGTCTGGTTGAGATATATACAGTTAGACAGCTTTTCAAGTGGAAGGTTATTGGCTTGTTTCTATAAAGCTGCACTCTTGAATTCCAAGTTCTGGTCAATATTTAGTGTGTAAATGAAATGGGTGTGACCTGGGACTGGCTGCCAGCAGTTGTAGGGATTGGAGTGCTCTGAAGTATTTGGCCTTAATAGCTGAGTTTCCAGAATTCTTCACAGCAAGCATTTGATTTGTTCTGTTCCTCCAACCCTTTAGAGAGAATTATTTCCCATTTGGTTTCTTATAAAATTCTATAATCTACAGCATTTTAGCACTTTGCATCAAAGTGTGAAACATTCTGTGCCAGAGAGTGACCCTGGTAAGACATTTGCGCTGCGTGTACTGAATGGAGGGACACTGAGTGATTATCTGATCAGATCTACAGATCTAGAATTTATTTTCTGTTGTGCTCCTCTGGTTGTGCAGTAGATGAGACTGAAGAGCTGTGCAGTGCTGTTCCAACACCAATGGCTAGCAGGCAGGGGAAGTGTTGGTCTCTGCTAATCACTAAAGGTGGGCCACCATTAAATTAAGATATAAACTGTTAATATGTATTAGCCATAAGATCAACATAAATGTTCTCACTCAGTTTTTGTTACTGCATGGAACCTTCTTGGGAGAATGCAGGGGAAGAGTTTTGTCATGGGAATGAGGAATGCAGCACAAAAACGTTCCACCTGCATTTTAAAGAGGTACAAAGGGCATCCATCCTGCAAGATTCAATTGGATGTATATTGCACTCCAGGATGACTCAGACCCTTGAAGCTCTACAAAATCTCTGAGCTGTTTAGAATAAGTGTTAAATCTGTTTTCAAGAATCCTGAAGCAAAGCAGTGAGACACAGATCTAGGTCAGATCTGAGTCTTAGAGTATTCTTAAAATTATTTTTTGGAAAATAAATTTCAAGCTGATACTTGTGCTCATCTACCTATATGATGCTCTAGGTTTAGAGCTCAGTTATTAGTTATTAGGGAATTTTCAAAATTGTTTTTTAGCTACTTAATTTACTATCAGCCATCCAAAGACAGATTGGTAGGATATAAATGAAATGCTATAATTATACAAGGGAGTGGGTCACTGACCTTTGGATTGCAATATCTTGTCTCTTTTGTCCTTTCCTTATACCACCCAGCCTACAGGATGAAATTGCATCTTTTTCTGTGGTTGTCTCAAAAATGAGGTGGTATTGGAAACTAGTGAGGCATGGCACAATGTAGGTGTTCATAGCTTGCAATAATTTACCCATTTTCATTTTGTTTGATTTTATTAACACCTGTGTCTCCAGGGAACACAGGGAGCAGGGGAGGAAAGGAGAGAATACTTCAACAATAATCTAATGATCAGCACTTACGCTCCCCCCAGCCCTGCTGTTATGTCAAATGTCAAGATACATCACAGCCAAGCAATTTATAATACAAAATGCGTGGATATATAAAGGAAGAAGTGCAGATGGTGGGAAGCTGTGTGTCATGACATACACACAGACATGGAGGACAGCAAGGGAGTCATTAAAAATATGGATTTTTTTTGTAATGCAGTGGCTGTTTGTCAGCTGGTGTAATTGGCATGCATCAATGGAACCACTCAGAAATACACCTTCTGAGGAATTAGACACTTAATGGAACTTAATCAAAATTCCTTACAGAAGACTAAAAAAAAAATTCTTGGACAGAATTTGGAGACAAAGGAAAAAGCATATAAGAAAATATGGGATTGCAGTCTGCTGAAGTTTCATCTGGATATTAGTTTCTGGAGTATTTCTGTAGATATTGATATTCTAGGCAGTAGAATGCAAAGATTTGCTTTTAAGTTAACCAAAGTATTCTGAGATTTGAGAAATTACAGTAGTATTTAGTAAGAGACCTGATTTCAACATAATCAAATAAATTCATCAGCCAACTTTTAAAGTCAGAATCAAAAGAAGAGTTTTATTAGTGTCATTTCTTTTTCTTGTCCTTTTTAGTTGTTAGATGACTTTTTTCAGTACTGTGTAAATTTAGCATAACTAAGACTGGCATAGATAACAATCTGAAAAACATCTGCCAGATTATAATTTTTTTTTAAAGGCATAAAATAGCTCAGTTGTCTAGTCACTTTTCATAAGGACTTAACATCTTCAATATCTGACTGCAGTAATATAATTTTTGTTGTTATATGCTCTGATCTTTCAGACATGAACTCTTTGTTCACAGTCTCAATGGGAGGGTTTGCTCTTTTCTTTGTTTTATTTTGATTCATAAACATGGGAATCTGGTGAGAAGGAGGGATTGAGAGAAAAGGAAAGGGTAAAGTCAAAAAAATAAACCACAGGCAGTTCTTCCTTATCACCTGTCTTGTCCTAGGAAAAATGGAAAATGACACAGTTTTTAAGATATTGGTATTACATGAGTTTAAAATGTGGAGGGAACAGTTCCAGCCTACTGCCTGGTTCTTCTTTCTGAGTCTTTATAAACATCCTCATTGATTTTTTTTTTCTCTTTCAGTACTAGATTAGAACAGGTAACAGTGTAAAGTTTGATATTTAGCAAAACACAAGGTTGTTGTAGTGTCTTATTGTGCAGGTGCCATTTCCTAATAAAGGCACTCAGGATGCAAATTACGATATCAATAAAAGCATATTGAAATGGAAGGTACACAGTGGGTTATACACTGAGAGGGCTGAATTTTAAAAAAATGTGTAAATTAAAAATCCTGTATTCTCTTTTAAATGCCTTGGGGTTGGAAGTCTTAGGACTTTGAGTCTTCAGCAAAGCACATAAGGGTGTGTTGCACTGCAAAGGACAATGAACTCTAATGTGGGATAACCCAGCTCTGCAGTCAGGAGAAACAAGGTGATATTGGAATGCTATTGCACCACTTGGACTGGAGCTTTGTGTGCCTGAGCTGGTGTCCCTGCTCACACACCTGAGCTGGTGTCCCTGCTCACACACCTGAGCTGGTGTTCCTGCTCACACACCTGAGCTGGTGTTCCTGCTTTCTGCTCACACACCTGAGCTGCTCACACACCTGAGCTGGTGTCTCTGCTCACACACCTGAGCTGGTGTTCCTGCTTTCTGCTCACACACCTGAGCTGCTCACACACCTGAGCTGGTGTCCCTGCTCACACACCTGAGCTGGTGTTCCTGCTTTCTGCTCACACACCTGAGCTGGTGTCTCTGCTCACACACCTGCACCATGAAGGTGGCAGCTCATTTAGAGTCAGCACAAGCATTTATGCACATGGCAGCACATCAGAGTAATCAACCTTATCAGATCTGTGATTTAACATGCCTGTAAATCATTGGCTTCGCTTAGTTGAATTTTTTAATAATTGGGCTTTTTAGTTGTAATTGAGCATGACTAAGGTTTCAAACAAAACATTGTTTAAAATTTAAAAGATCAAATGGGTTTCCCCCTGAAAATATTGCCTGATCAACAAAAAACAAACAGCTGCAGTTATTTGTGGGACTGAATTCAATGCTGTGAATTTTCTCAGTTGAGTGAGGGAGAGCATGAGTAGGGAGAAAGAGAGAAGGTTGTGCAGCAGCAAAAAGAAAGCCACAGAACACCAGAATGGAAAAATTGAAGGTACTGAAATGGCTGCAGGACCTGGCTTGATTGTCAGTACTCCTAAGCACAGGTTTGTTTGTAGGTTACTGCTTTTGTAGGTTGCTGGTTGTGTAGCAGGCAGTGAGAGCTGGAGGCTGTGACAGCCCCGAATTGCTTTTGTGCTGTAGGGCCAAACTTGGGGAAGGATGCAAGGTGGCCAGCAGCTGTATGGACGGGCAGACTGACGTTATCTTCCTCCTGTGTCTTGATCTCAGTGCATCATCCGTCACAGGCTGCTGCTCTGTGAATGTGTGAGAGTGCAATGGAGCCAGGGGCAGAGCAGAGCCCGGCTCCCCCAGAGCCACATGGTGAGCAGGTGGGCAGAGCTGGCCTGGCAGTGTGGGAGGGAGGGAGTGCATGAACAGATTCAGGAATTTACATCCTCCTCTGCCTGTGCCCAGACTGTTGGCTTTCTGCATGTTGAGAACTCTTTGGTTTTCCCAATTCTATCACTTCTATAGAGGGGGAAGCTGTAACCCCCCAGGCTGTGACTGTGGGGGGATACTCATTTCAAAACTGTTTCATGCACAGTGTTTCAGCCATCTGAGTGCCAAAATCTGGCAGCAGGACACTTTAAATTCTAATGCTAGTTCCAATAGAACAGTTAATTTCTTGCAAGATTTTAGGCCTAGTTCTCACTGTATGTTACAGGACACATCACTAAACATTGTAGATAAACTGTATAATTCCAGCTCATGAAAGAATAGGTGTCTTGTTAACCTGTTTCTCAGAAACTGATAGGGAACATATTCCAAGGAGTTTAATTGGATGTTGTTTATAAACTAACTGCACTGAATCTGGACTGATTCCAAGATTGCAATTATTATGCTGAACTGAACAATGAGAACTCAGTTTCAGTGGCAATTATGATGCTAATGTATGTGATGCATAGATAGTTCTCATGTCTAAATTTCTGATCTGATGCACCCCAAGAGAGGCACAGCAGTGAGGACAGCCTAAGTCACCCCTTGTTCTACTCTAGTGCTGCAGAAATGCTCTTTGATAGCTGATTATAATAGCTCTGCAATACCCAGTGAGAATCCCTTCTTCACTCACTGGGTGCTGGTTAATTTACCCTCTCACTGTGCTGGAAGTGCTGTGAGCTCTGTGCTTCCCACAAAACTACTACAGTAGTAGCTGCTCACTGGGGATGAGCAGAGAGTTTCACTGCCCTGTCTGCAGCAGGAGCAAGACTCGGGTGAATCTGAATATACTGAATATTGTGTTCAGGTCACCACCCTCTGTTCAGAGGCATTCCGTGCACCACGTGCTCTTCTCAGAGGCTGTAAAAAAGGTTACCTGGTGACCTTCTGAATTCCCTTTAGAAAATATCTCCAGGTCCTTCTTTCCCTTTCTTACCACAGACCTCTTGTTGTCTATATTGTCAGTCTGGCTTGGCCATTCTCATGGGTAACTGCCAATTATTGCTCTGCTTCTTTCAATATGTACTAACAATCCATTCTATCCAATGTTTTCCCCACCAGCTTGGAAATGCACCAAAATCAGTATGAAAACCTGAAACAAACCTTAGAACTCCCAAGTTTGAAAGCTGATATTCCAATTAGTTTTAATTTTGAGTTCATATAACACATAAATGGTTTCTCTTATACATCCTGTAAATGTTCTCATATGACAGACATTTGATTTATGAAAAATAGTAGTGCTCTGCTAGATTAAAATCTATCTTCTTACTGCAAAGTAATTTTTAAAATTTCTTTCACCTTAAATAGGCCTTCACATAAGGGGAAGGTTTCTACTCTAAAGAGATTGTGTAATGAAGCTCCTTATTTTTCCCTTTCCATTAGAAAGTTACCAAAAAACTGTTTAAGTGTGTACATGGTAAAAATTTCAAAGAGTAAAGAAACTCATTGCTGATGGAGAAGTGACACGTGAGCTTTCTTTGTGTAATCTTAAGTCATAAACACCAGAAATAAAAAGGTTGAGGGTTTTTTAATGAATATTAACTACATAACTTGGTATTTTTAGTCAGATTTCAGAAGTCCTTTGTCCTGAATCTCAACAAATTGACAAGCACAGATAATACCAAAGTCTTCTTGAGAAATTATTACTGGGGTTTTTTTTTGAAAATGTAGGTCATATCTGTGTAGCAAATTTAAAAAATCCTCCCAAACATAGACTTATCATAAAAATCCATTTATTCTGTGATTTTATCTGAATACATAAATCCACACAAATCAAATTATTTTAATAATTTCTTCTGAAGGAGATTTAATAAACAATGATATTTTTCAATCCATACAGAATCAAGGGAAGGTACTTGAAAGGCCTTGTTCCAATATGATTATATTGGAATATAATCATATTGGAATATGATTATAAGAATATATTAGCTCCAACCACTTATTCTGAGGGCCTGGAGCTGATAACTCTTTCATAATGATCACTATGTTATATTTTTTAAAAATTTATTTTCTTAACTTTGTTTACCAGAAGTAAATGCAAAAAGACACAGAAATTTCCTTGCATCTTTTAGCATCTTTGCAAATTTGGAGACAGCAAAGGAACCTTCTAAATCTCACAGAGTGAATCACTGAGCTGCAAGGGTTTCTGTAAAGGGTGAATATAGACATTGAGACTTCAATGTGTGAATAAACATCTTCTGCAGTTGTAGGAACTTATGTCCCTTTATTATTATTACTTGCATGTAATAGCTGAATATGTTTGAGATGCCCTCAGCAACTTTTTTGAAGGTTTGGGCTTTGAAAGGATGGAAGAATAACCCAACAAAAAAACATTGTTACGAGCTGAATAATACTTAAAGATCTTCTAACTGCTGCCAAGAGCAGCCTTTGAACAGATGAAGTTTGTTGTTGTCCTCTTTTCCCTCTCTTTCAAGGGGAAGGCTCACCAAAAGATTTATAACAATATCATCTCCAGATGATATTAACAACAACAAAAAAAAATAGCCTAAATTGTCATTCATCTGTCTGCTGAGGTACTAAGATCCCTGGTATCAGATTTGTTCTGTTTGCAATGTTGTTGTTTTTTTTATTGTGGTAGGAGCCTTTCAGAGCATGAAAATAAAGGAGTCAGAAAAAAACCATCATAGTCAAGTCTGGAAGTCTATTTGCAGAAAAGTGGTTTCTGCCAGATTAAACATTGTAATTTCCAATGCTTCATGTAGTGATAAAGCTTCCTTCTCCTGGAACCATCTCTTTCTAGGCACGATGACAGTATGTCAGTGTTAGCATGTCGTAATGAAGTGATGCTCACCCTGGGCCTCCCAGAGCAGAGCTGAGGCACAGAGTGAGGAGGTTCCCTTGCCTGGGGAGTACCTACACTGGTGTGCCAGCTACACAGAAAACTGGAAAATGTGCAGAAAGCTTTGAGATAAAAGGTCTCAAGTGCAGCTTCCCAATCCTGTGTGCCAGAGTTCCCCCTTGAGGGGCAGCCTCTGGGGACTGCAGTAAAAACCAACAGGCTCCAGTTACCTGAATAAACTGTGACTCCCATCCAGCACGACTGATAGCACTGATAGGGGCCAGATTCTGAAATGAACTGGCAAAGATCACTGCAGGAGATCTTTTCACGTGGGATGCTGCAACCCAATCCTTTAAGAGCTCAGTGGCAGAGCTGTGAAATCCTCCCTGGTGGGCACTGACCCTCTGCCATGGCACAAAGCTTCTCACCAGCCTCTGTGCACACCAGGGATCTCTGGCTCTGCCAGCTGCACTGCCTGTGTGCCTGCCCCAGCCCTGCTTTATTGTGCTGAGCTCCTGATGGAGCCATTCTTTCTATTCCAGTTCCTATTCCTCCCCTCACACTGGTGCTGTGCTCTGCACAGCCTCTGATCTGCCCAAACAGCTCATGGGGCCATGCCTGACAAACATCTGCCTCCAGAGAGGGACACATGGTGCCTCTCCAGGGGTCTGAACACAGGATGCAACCAGCACTCAACCTGCTTGAGACAAATAATCTCTCTTGCTTTAAAGAAGTTTGATGCACCGAGCTGTGGTGTGTTCTGAAAGGCCCTTCTCTGACATGCTGAGCTGTTTGTTTCAGTGTAAGCACCACCTCCTTCCCAGCAGCCAGAGGAATCAATAAACTGGATTCAGGTTACTGAGAGTGCTGATTTGAGTGAGTGAGAGGGAGAGGAGTGGGTTTAGTCCCATAGCATTCATGGTTTGTGTGTGCATTTTGTATTTACAGGGATAACCTGCGCAATTTTTAGTGATACTTTTGTTCTATCTGAATGTTCAACTTGCTGTCTGTCTAATCAAATCCATCACTTGGGCCATATTCTGGCTTGTTCTGCAGGTCAGCCACAGGCACAGTTACACCAGTTCAGCCTCCCTTGTTCACCTTCACAATGCTATTGAATCACATGGGTGTAAAAAGAAGGGGGGTTTGGCATCTCTCACAGGCTGTTTTATTCACTGAGTGAAGAGCCACTCTGACCTCCCCTGTATTCTGACTGCCAGGGCCTAACAGGTAGACCAGGTCTGTTGGCTGTGCATATCAAAAACTCCTGTTAAAGCCAATGGAAAATGAGGTTTGGTACTTGTTTTTGTTTTAAATGAGGAAAATGTCATTCTCTGAATCAAAACTATTACCGGGTTCAGTGAAAGAAAAGGTTTAAATAGTTCAAATGCAATTTGTTGCAGTTCTCTTAACATGTACACAAAATCCTGCTGTTTGTTGCTTTAATGCTGTTAGGCTGTATTTTTTAAGGCATGAAATTTTCCTAAGAAAAATGGGTTGAGAGAACTTGAGATAAATAAATTTTGGATAGATAAAAACACAAGTACAGTACTTAACTTCACACATAGCATTACCAACAAAGTAGTCTTCAGAGACTGAGCCTGGAATATGTATGGAAGTTCTTCACATCAGCTGGGTATTGAAGGTTGTGTTTTATGAATACAGTACATTAATTGATAGATATGAGGTAGCAATCAAAATGTAAATAGAACTTGGTTTACATTAGTGCCCAAGTTTGCTGTATAGATATGTAATATATGCTTTAGGATGCTGAAATCAATTTCAAAGCATATCTTTAATTCATGAATTGTGAAAATCAATTCCATTTGTGGCTTACAAAATACTGTGATTAAAAATTATGTTTTTTCTGAGCTGAACCAACTTCATAATTTCACATCATTCCTGTATTGAAAGCTCTTTTTTGTTCCAAAAGCATTGCTACCTTTTTTCAATATCATGAAATAATGTTCCATTGACCAATTACTTTTACTGTGACAGCTGCACTTTTGGTAGATTCTGATAAACCCAACTTAGGTTAAAGGCAGTATTTCATTATTATTATTGATGAGATGCTTTACATATTTAAAGGACCATGTTCAGAGGCACATGTTGTGCTGTTCCTGGTTATGCATTTATGGTTTGTGTATGAAGTTACACAGGGGGATAAAACTCCTCAGCTGCTCTGCTTTCCACTACCTGAGTAAAGGAAAGGGCACGTACATCAGCAGGGATGGTTTTTACCTTGACACTTCTGTTCAGCTGTCCTGGAGATCTTGTTCTTCTGGGTGTACAAGATTAAGTCATCTGCAGAACCTTACATGAATTTCCTCCTGTCCTGATAATGAGTGCCAAGCAGTCACTCTTTGAGTTGTTGAGGAAACCCCTTGGGGAGAAAGCGTTGCAGGAGTCCTGCAGGTAGAAGAAAATGAGGTATTCAGGAAAGTCTGGAGTCAGGGGGAGAGTTGTCGAAGATGGTAATTGGACAGACTGAGTTAATTTGCATTGAAAGTAGAAGTTTTCTTTAGTAGCATCTTACCAAATTCTGACTGCACTGATGGATGTATCCAGAACAGTAGTGAACTTGGGCTTGGGAAGATAAATTGTACTGAAAGAGGGTAGATTTGGATTAGATAAGAAATTCTTCACTCACAGGAGTGGTGAGGCCCTGGCACAGGCTGCCCAGAGAAGGTTAATACCCCATCTACTAGCATGTGAGAGATGCACACTCTTTCCCCTCATTTGCAGCAGCTAATACGGGTGTTATTCAAAAACAAATATTTACAGTCAGATCAATGCGTGCACCTTAAATACATTACTGGAATATTTGCCCTAGGCTGGTATTTTTTTCTTTTGTTTTGTTTTGTTTGGTTTTTTTATTTTTAGATTTTTGGTTGGTTGTTTGTTTGTTTGTTTTCTGGAAGCTAACCGACCACTACCAAAATAATTTATAAACGCTAAACTGATCTCAAAAGTCATGTGGGAAAACTTTAAATAACAAATGCTTATTTTGTAGCTAGGCTTACTGTTACTAATGGCCACATTTAGTGATGGAGACTATAAACTGTAAATCATACCAGTGTTTCCCATGGCAGAGCAAGCTGCAATCCTGGTCTGACAGTGCCCTTTGCCCTCTCTGAGGAAGGCATACTGGGAAGTATGTGAGGACATTATGCTTGATTAGTCTCTCCCTAGTTTGCCTGGGTGGGAAGATAATTGAATGCACAATGGACTTTGGAAATTGAAGGTTCTGAAATGCACTTTGCAAACACATGCAATTTTAAATCTTTAATGTGTCATCTATATCAGCAGTGGACATTGTCTTCATTACATAAATACAATTCTTCTGCTAATACAGTGCAAATAGGGGTTAGGCAGCATCTGCAGCTATTGTAATTCACACTTCAAACAGCAGTATCCATTTTATATTCTTAAATTCTGAGAGTGAAAAAAAAAGGCTTGGAACAGAAAAACCAAAAGGCTGATTGGTTTCATATTTGCTGATTTATGATATTAAATTGAACTTGCTGATTGATTTCATATTTGCTGATTTATCACATTAAGTTGAATTTTTCCCACTATGTGATCTTATTAAAAAACAGAAAAACAAAGAAAAAACCCCAGTGTAACTTATACTTGAGAGACAGGATTTGGAAAGAGAAGGATTTTGGTTTGGCTATTTTAATACACTGCATCTATAAGCTGGTACCAAGACTATTATTCTGGATGTTTTCTGGTCTGTTGAGTTCTAATGTAGCTAATCTCCAGCAGATAGTGCTGCCCAGGGTTCCTGTAAAACAATCATCTGTAAACATATTTATTAACCTTTGTTATTTAGTTTTCTGCAAAGTGCAGGCCACCCTGCTGAACAGTCTACAGCATTTATTTACAATGCTGACTCCTATTAGATATCATTAGGTACCTAATAATTATAATAATTATGTGCATTGCTTAGGCTACCCTGCTAAATAACAACCACTTTTATTCAGAAGTCATAATTGCAGCAGCTAGACTTAAAATGAAATCTAATTAGATTTCAGTTTACCCCCTTTCACACACAATCTATATTCACTGTATAGGGACAAAATCTGTCCAGCAAACACTGACTCATTTGGCCTGAAAAACTATTGTCTCTGTGGCCTGTCAGGTAAAAGTTACCAGTGTATGTTTTGTAAAAACTAAGAGAATTGTTGCAGTAGAAATTCAGAGATTTTGTATGACTTGTTGAAGAAGGCATCATGCTTTTTCACAGAGCCATTTCCATGATGAACACATTGAGGTTATGCAGCCATAGCTGCTTTAATGCACACAGTAATTCTGTAACTCAATTGTGGGATAGAACCTTAAATTTAACTGTTTCCTGAGGTTTGCAAATCTGAGCTGGTCTTCAGGGAAGCTACAGTCTTCCTTGTATGAAATTAAGAAATTCTGCATTCTTTTGAGCAAGGAAAGGTGGAAACACAAACTTACAAGATGAAAAAAGTGTGGAAGGGAAGTGATCTTTAAAACTACTAATAAATGAATCATTTTCTAAACCTGTGTTCTTTTGAAGGATGGAGCCAAGAATTAGCTGATACCTTCTCACCATCAGCCATTTTCTCTGGTACCTGGCTCTGGTACCTGCACATACATAGAATCTTTTTGCAGAGCAATAGCTGGCACTGGCCTTATTTAACCTATCACCATTGAGCATTTACTATATAAGAAGTCTCATTAAATGATTGCAATAAAAGTTTCAAAACCTTGGATGCAGCTAGAAAGGGAAAAAAAGTGAGTGGAGTGCTCAAGGATTAATAGAGAACAGATTCAGTTCTGAACATGTAACAGGTTAAGATTTCGCAGGTTGGGATTGTCTACAATTTTTTTTTCCAGCAAGTGTTTTGGAAAAGGGAGCAGGTTCTTTAAGGAAGGCCATAAATGAACCAGTTGTTCAGTAGCAGATTTTTGCCAAATTAGCTGGAAATGGTCATTAGTACAGTAAGATCTGTGTTTGCATATGTGAGAACTGCAGATTCTGCTGCTTAGTAGAAGTTATGCCAATTGTGTAGACAGTCTTGTAAAGGAGGTAGGTGTATTTATACAGTCCTGAGGCTGTTTCCAGTCTGAAATCTCTTTAGGGTGTTCTTCTGGGGCAGGAGGCTGGTCCATGGCAGGCTCAGCCTCTCCTGGAGTTCCTCAATGCCCACTCCAAAGCAGTCTGATAATTCCCAAACACTAAGATGATTTCACACAGCCACATCCCACCCAAGCCTCCATGCTCCCTGCAGTTCTGCCCATCTTTCTCCCAGGGATTTCCATTCACTTTCTCTAGCTATAACTTTGACATTTAGAATTTGAAATCCTCTCTGGAGACTGCCTGAATGTAGCTACTTCCAGCCTCTGCAGGTGCTGTGGTGATGTTTTGCAAGTGCCAGCATTCTGACAGGCCACCTTTGATTGTT
Source organism: Melospiza melodia melodia (assembly GCF_035770615.1). Classification (NCBI taxonomy): domain Eukaryota; kingdom Metazoa; phylum Chordata; class Aves; order Passeriformes; family Passerellidae; genus Melospiza; species Melospiza melodia. Next base: position 10,955,126 of record NC_086206.1, on the reverse strand, counting down.
GGACTGCCTTGTGCACCTTGAGTATCATCTTTATGAAGCTTCTGCTCAGCAGGGGAAGTTGTAATTTTCCACTGCTGACCTGGTGAGGCTCATGGTTTCCTTAGTTGCCCAACACAGTGCTGATATCTGTGTCATGGCAGTTAGAGTGCTACCACTTCAATTCCAGGCTCGTAACTGTTAATTCTAGGCTGTGATGTACAACCCTTATCTGGGGGTAATGAATTATCCTTCCTTCCCCCTTCAAAGAGAGATGCTGAAAGCATTGCAGCTGGTCAGTCTGTGGGCAGAGTTGAGTACACACCTCCTGGGAAAGTGCTGCAGTCTGTCTTTTCACTCTGTGCTCTACAGTAATGACACAAGTTCTTGAAACTACATCATTTGCTTCCTGATCAGAGTCCTGCAGGCATAGTGAGGTTACTATGGCTGATCTGAAAGAAAATTACTTTATTTCTGTAAATACAAGGAAGACAAAGGGCTGTATGAGCACACACAAACATGTATAAGATATATATATATATATATATATATATATATATATATATGTATGTATTTGTGTGTTCTCTGAGAGATTGGTGTTGAAAGCTTGAATTCTTCAGCCAGACTTTTAGCAGCTTTCCCCCTGAAATATCAGTGAAACAATGGTATCACCACTTCATGTAAGATTCCCATTTCCATGCTTTACTCTGGTTGGCCAATCCTCTCATCCCTTAGTGATTCTGAGCATGTATAGCTATTTAATGCATGTGAATATCCACAGGCATTTCATTTGTCTCAGTTGTACTGATGGAGGAGTATTCATCCAGAAAAAGGTGGGTGACAGGTATTGACAGGCAAAAAACATTAGGAAGGGTACAAAAGTAAATCTCCTTCAGGAGTTTTGGAATGATAATCACCAGACTTTGAGTACTTTTGAATGTTCACCTTGTTATTGCTCTGCAGAGCAAGGCTGTGCACTGGTGAGAATGCTGTGGGCTGACATGGATCACATTTTTGTGATGCCTGTACCCATGACATGCCCAACCACATCTAAATAAGGTGAACATTCAGCTTTCAAGACCACTTGTAAATCTCTGATCTTTGCAGATCACTGAAATATGTTCTGAATCCTCATTTTTACCATGAGCAGTGGCATTCCAGGGTGCCCAGACATCTGTGCAGGTGTACAAGAGTCAGCTGCAGAAGGATGTGGCTGTTCAGTGCTGCCAGCAGCCCTTGCCTGAGTGGGAGCTTGGAGTGACCCTTCCAGTGCTTCTTTCCAGCTAATAATCCAATGGATCCATGATTGTCTGGAAAATAATGCTAATTCTTTTGTGTGGACTATAATTCCTACAACTTGACTAAAAATTTCAAATCTGGGTGCAATTGTTTTGCGTGTTTGTCATGAGTTTTATGAGATAAATTAGTCAGAAACAGAACATCCAGAGAGATCTCAATTTTGGCCCTGAAATACTAAACTGAGTTTCTGAATGATAAGAACTTTGGCAAATCTGCACTGATTACTTAACCTTAGTTGGCTTTAAGTTTTAGCACTGTCCTTTCCTGGTTGTACTTGTTTGTTTGCATGGTTTGGGAACTCCTACCAGGAAAGAATCAGGACTATGTATTGATTTTAATAGTACAGAGGGGTATCCTGGACACAAGGGAATTGATTTAGGAAGGAATACACTTGAAATGAGGAACATTGTGTTCTGTGGTCATTCTTAATTGACATTCAAATTAACAAACTCGTCAGCAGGGAAAGCAAGTATCATACACAAATTATGATGCAATTTTGAATACACAAATAAGGAACAATTCTGAATTTCTAGCAAACAATTAAGGATTAGAGATACTTGTTAATAATAAATTTGACTAAATTTGTTATCAGATCCCAGTGGGCAGACTTGCATGACTGGGAAATTAGAATAGCAGATAATAACTTATTGAGGAAAGTCTGAATGGATAGAAGGTAAAAGGATTGAAGTCTAATTTAGTGGCTTTAATTGTTTCACTCTCATTCATGATTTGAAAATGAATGGTCTCACATAGGAAAGGATCACTGCTATGGGAGAGAAATCTTGTGAGAGGTGACTTCTATAACAGGAGAGCCAAGGAATTAATCAGCCCCCTGGTAAAAATATCTAGTCAAAAGAAACGTGTTTTCAAGATTACAAACTGGAATGGTTAATAATAATAATAATAATAATAATAATAATAATAATAATAATAATAATAATAATAATAATAATAATAATAATAATAATAATAAGGTTTATGGTTTTCCGGTTTCAATGGAAAAATTCATAGTTTGAGACTGCTTGAATTCTTTTGCCAAATTTTAAGAGATCAAGGGCAATAGGATCTTGGGTGTAGTTTGCTGATGTTGCTTGGACAGAGAGTGGAAATAGTTACTAAAAGATATATAAAGATATGCAACAAGGGCATGGTACAGAAATAAAACTGAAGAAAGGATAGGTTTCTGTTGATGGCTATAAATTAGGAACTGTAGGAATAGTTTTGATTTTTAAAATGCCATGAACAAAAGATCTTTAGTGTGCTGTTTTGCTGTCCTATCTCTATTTAACAAAATCAGATTTAATTATAAATAGTGGTACAAATTTTCAGTAATTTTCTGTCATTGGGAAAAGCTGTTCCATGCTTTTGTCTCATACAATACCTATAATAAGTTACTGTTATTAAAGCTTTCATAACAGAAATCTAGAGAATTATTTTATATATCTGCATGAATTAAGGAATCTTCAGTCTAAAAATAAATAAAAATCAAAGTCAGTAAGTGCAGCATGAGGTTAGACAAGCTCAGGCGACACAGAAGGGCCAAGGCTGGAGAGCTGTTCCTGCAGGGGTGGTTTCCAAGGGCCTCAGCCCCACTCTCCCTGGGCTGGTTGTGCTGTGACCCCACTGAAGGCAAGGAGCAGGTTTGGGATTCAGCACAAGCCTCTGCAGACCCAGGGACATGCCAAGGAACAGCACCTGCCTCTGCAGATGCCAGCATTCCTCAGTCACAGTTGTACAAAGGGAATTAACCCCCTTCCCGTGGTCAAATCCATGCACTCCCACAAACCTGAGGTGGTTTTACTCCCTGTTTGCTGTTGGGGTGCTTTCTGGGGGAGGATACCCTCCTCCCTGAACTCTCTCCAGTTCTCCAGGTGCCTTGCCATTTTGGCGGCTGATCTTTGGGAGTGGCAGGGCTTTGGGGCTGCTCTGAGGCCCACAGGTGGTGTCACGGGGCAGGGTGAGCCCGGTGTGGCTGGCATGGGGAAATCCAGGAGGGGAGGCTGCTGATTCAGCAGGAGGGTTGCAAAAGCACGTCTGAGGGAAACCAGAGCGTTAGGCAATGCTGTCAAAAACAAAAAAAAAGGAAGGATGGAAACAACCTCTTAGTGCCTGGCTCTAGTTGTGTTTGAAACGGAGTCAGGCTGCTGAAATGAGCAGTGGTGAGGTGTAAATAAGGGGAGCAGCACCAGAACGTGGCGTGTTCTGAAGGAGTGCTGAACAAACAGTCCTCTGTGGTTCCACTGAAAAATGTTGGGAAGGGAAGCAATTGCAAGACTGAATGTGCCTTGGTACTGTTTGAGATGCTGATTCTGTAGTATGAAGCTCTCACCATGATTGGTATATATCTCAAAACAATTCCGTTTTGGTAGAGGAAACTCGGGGCAAACTTTCTCAGTAATGCCAAATGTCATTAACAGGATGTGGATAAATACATGATAAGCCTAGGAGCTCAGAGGAGCACCCCTCTCTCTTTCTTTGTGTTTCTATGCCATTACTGACACAAAAGTATCAGGGCTTCTCCCAGTGAGAATGTTTTTAGAAATATATAAATATATTAAACTTTTTTTTTTTTTTTTTTAAATCAGCCTGGGGTTTTGTAGTTCACTTGCCTATAGAGGTAACAAAAAATACTGGAACAGGCCCTGTCACAAAGGCCTTTGTCTTGATTTTAGCAGCAGCAGAATCAGCTTGGAGTGAGCAGCTTGCAGCTCTATGTGTTACATTGTCCCAGGACTGCACCAATCCAGGGAACTTATTTTGAGCTATGTCTCAAAGTTATTGAGTACATTTTCAAATGCTTCTCTAATGAATTCTATGTTTTTCCTTCAAAAAATCATAATATAAATCCCTATATTTTTATATTAATTGAATTTATAACTTGTTGGCTTACAGAAAGTTTTTCCACAAATATGTTTAATGTAGTTCTGTTAATTATTGAAAAGGCAGAGGCAAAGCATGAGTCAAACTAGGTCAAAAAGTAGATTTAATTTCATCAGCACAACACATTCCTATATAGAACTTAGTGAAACATGTTCAGAAAGGAGAACTAATCTTGGTCTTCTTTTTGTTTTAGAAATTAGTCAGTGACATCTGGCACCTATATATTTCACATCAGTGAAGCACATATCTTGCTTATCATATTCATAAGATCACTGATAAGGTAATTTTCCTTCATCGGAAACTGGAAGAATATTCTGATCACTGGATAAATATTGGGGTTGAGATTTGTCAGACTAAAATGCTACCAAAACCAATAACATATTCTTTTAATTTCTGTTTACCTCTGTACAAGTGAAGACAAAAATAAAATCAACTAGCATTGAGATGTAGTGCTTAGGTAGTTATAAGGAACAGTGAACCTAATAAGAAACATTGACAAAAAAAAAAGATTTTTTTATGCTTGCTCTGTGGCAATTCTGGTCCTCATATTATTATTAACAGCAGCCTGAAATTCTTCCTTCTTTTCTTTAGTGTGATGTAGCAGTCGGTGAGGAATGATGCCTGCAGCAACACAGGCATCCTACAAATCCATTTATTTTTACAAGTGTGGGTACAGAAAACCTTATCTGCTTAAGTTAACAAACATTTTCTGAAGTTGATATAGATCATTCCACTTCAGACATTCTGAGATACATCTCTCACTTAAAACCCTTAGTGATCCATAATTCACACAGATTTTAAAACCAAATAAATATAGCAGTAGGGAAATCAGATGTATTTCCCTTTTAAAGGTATGTCTTTGATCAGTATCATTGTTTCCCACAAAAGTGACCCAGGGAGATGAAATATATCCCCCTTCTCTCCTCTTTTATACACAGAGAGTATCAGGCCTGAAGATACAACAATATTTACAAGCTCATGCTGCTGTTAACTGGCCCATGCTGCCACATAGTGGAGGACTGATACACGCTGTCTTCACCCATTTTATTAAGTTGCATGAGTATAAAGATGAAATAATGGGGCTTGTTCATTTATGTAATAATTAACGGCACATTCACACTCCCAGCATATCACTGTTGATGTTTACTATTTGATCAAGTATGATGGATGCCTTGTGGTTGCAGATTCAGATTAGCATAATTTCATCACCAAGGGACCCATGAAAAGGTTCAATTATAGAGCAATCTCATTAATACCAGGGCTTGTTAAACTAATAGAAATAGACATCCCAACAGCTCTGATATGTATACATGTGCATGGAATATAATTAATGGAAAAGCAGCCCATACCTGAAACAAGCTTGAATGATACAATTACATGATAGACTAGGCTGACCTAGACAAATGCTGTTTTGTTAGCTCTGCTCAGAGAAAAAATGTCAGCAGAAATATGGGCAGCCTTTCTTCCAAAATGTTAATAAAAGATTTCTGCTCTGTCCTTCAGTGATACACACTCCTTTCTTTTTTCCTTTGCCTTTTTATGAAAAACTGTTTAACTCACACTGTCCTCTGATAGGGCAGCATGACAAACAATAGCTCCCAGCTATCCTTTATCTCTTCATTTTTAAGCAGCCATTTTTCTAGAACTTGGGAGAATTAACCTCCAAACAAGAACTATGGCAAGGAAGTTTGTAGAAGTTCTACTTATTGTAGCTGAGAATGTGAGTGGGCAGCCAGCTCTTTCTTTGGAGGAGCACACTTCAAATTCCTCAGAAAGGAGAACAGAGAACTACAGCAAGTGGCACCTGTCATTCATGCATGACAGGAAGCAGTTTGAAGTCCAAGCAACAATTTAGTCTTGGAGATTTTATAGTGACAGACAAACCCTTTCCCTCCGTTTTTTAATCAGTTAAATACTGAAGCTGTCTGCAGAAATTATTTTCCCAAAGCTAATTTTTCTGTATGAAGATGATTGGAGCTCTTAAGTGGTTTTTTCATTAAAAAAATCAGTTTGCATAATGATTGCCATGTCACCTTTTACTTACAAATACACCTTGTTTGCACTCCCTGCTGTTCCCACCATATCAGACCAAGAATGATGGGCACACATTCTGCTTGGAATAGTTCAGTGCATTATTTCCATGGCCAGCTGAGGACTTACCCATAGCCTGCTTCCTCTCAAGTCAACAGAGGACCTATTCTAAATATTTATATGAAATATTTCTTTGACCAACCATAGCATTCTGATCAAATATTTTTCTGGAGTGCCCTGCTAGTACTATAATATCTGTTAATAATCCCTAATACTGTATTCCTAATACCTAATACCCTCCTGTTTTAGGAGAGTCATGAACAAGCAGCTGAGCTCTGTGGTCTGCATGCAGCAGATGATGAACTCTCTGGGCAGAGAGGTCCTGCCCTTGCATGGCACTCAGCAGCAGCAGATTGGGAGTTATGCACTAGGAAAGGCTGTCAAAGTCATCTGGGACAGGCTGGATGTGACTCTTTCATAGCATCACTCTGGAAGATGCAGATCCCTCACCCCATTGCTCAGAGGCTTGGGAACAGTGAAGGACATTTGGAACCAGCTCCACAGTTACCTCTTGCTCCCTTTGCAGGAGCAGTTTGGGATGTCCTTCCATTTGATGTCCCATTGACAACAAAGGTTTGAGAAATGGTGAATTTCTCCCTGGCTGACATCTCATGTATTCTGGGAAGGTTTGTTCAGAATTCACTAAAGTGTAAATTTGTTAGTTTCATCCAAAGAAGCCCCATGAGCCCATTCTTATTTGACTTTATACTGCTTAGTAAGGGGTTTCAAAAAAACCATGAAAAGCCACTCTCAAGCAAGAATAAGAGTGTCAACACAGTCATGCATCCAAGAAAACTTTCTCTTTCAGGCAGTCTTGTGACACAAGAGCTTTGGCTCTCAATGAGGAAAAACTTCCAGATTTTGACACAATCCTTCCCATTATTTCTCCAAATGGCTTTAATTCAGCCTTGCTAGAAAGCCAAAACTGATCTCTGCACAGGAGAACCATGACTAAATGTCATTTAGTTTGAACCTGTGTGAAAAGTGCTGCTGGATGGTCCCCACAAACACAAGGTTGTGAGCTCAGGGCTCTGCCACTGCTCTTCGTGTGCTTTGTGTAAAAATCTTGATTTATTTTTTCTGTCTCCCAGTGATGTTGGTGATTCAGGTCCTTACACTGGAGTTACTCCTTATAGTATACAGTGTGTTTAGGCTCTATTTAAAATGAATAAACCAAAAAACCCTCCCCACACCAGAAAAAATAGCAAAATCCCTATGTAAATGTAGGAATACTCTTTCACATTGTGAGTGGTGTGAATGGCCTGTGTCCTAGACTGTAGTGGGGCTGACTTTTCATTGGATTTATTTCTTCACTGACCTCACCAATGGAAACTGGCCTTGGTCATGTCCTTTCAATAGTGTCTGATATCCCCGTGATCAAGCTCTGCAATCATTTAGTGCTCATGAAAACCTTGCATGTCTGCAGAATGCTGTAGGAATGGTAAACTGCAGCAGAGTATGGAAATAAGTATTGTAAGCACGGACAGCATCTGAGGCAAGAACTTTTTGGCAACTGTGAACAGCTCCAGTAAAATGGGTCCTGTTCAGAATACAATAACTCTCTAACAATTCATTGTTGAATCCCTCATTTCCTTTGTAGACCTAATTTTTGCTTAAATTAATTTTTATCCTGATGTGTATATGCTCTGATTCCACCACGTGATCTTATTAAATCTACAGTGGTACATTTTCTATCACTTCTGCTGGTCGATTTTTCTGCAATTTTAAGCAAAATAACACTATTCCAAAAATACTTGAAAGCTCATGAATGACTCATACTGTAGTTCATTGAATACCATAAAATATTCAGTGACTCAGAGTCCTAGCACAAACCAAAGGTCCAAAAAAGACTCTATTGTTCCCAATACAGAGGTACAAAATCTGAAGACTTATAAATCAGGCATTAGCAGCTATTCCTGCTTTTGGGGTTGACACTTGTCAAAATTCTAGCTAATCCCTCTGTGGATTTTTAAAACAGTGTAATGGAACCTAATAATTTTTTAATGAGAAACAGTGTGTTTGCTAGATTAATTTCAATTTGTAATGTTGATTAGTTTCATGTGAGAGTGTAATGATCTGGAGGAATGTATGACACTGGAACACTGGAAACAGTTTTCAAAGCATAAAGCAGCTGTGTTACATGGCTCCTCTACTCAGAATTACAATAGCAGTGTAGCTCAGATTCTGAATGATTCAGCTTTCATGTTTTGAACACCAAAAGCTTTTATTCTCTAGGGCAAACTGATCCTTACATAGTCCAATGATCATGTCTCTGGCTGAGTGGATTAAGTAGGAAATGACTTAGAATACCCTGGTCCAGAACTGAGAATATTTGAGGAATGAGGTTCACTCAAGCTTGTTTCCCATCTGAAAACAACACTTCTCCATGGATTATGCACCCTGTCAGTTACATATATGGGTATCTATATTCAATTTCATAATTCCTGATCTGTTAATCCAATATCACTTTGCACTAGCATACATCTACCCATGTGGCCAGACCAACAGCCATACAAGGGTGCCATAAAGGAAAGGAGAACCAGTCTATCATCTTTATAAATGGTAAATTTACTTTTAAACACAGTGGCATTTTGAGGTGTGGCCATTCATACACACAGCTGTAAAGGGTAATACACTTTCTGAAATAACATTAACACATTGCTCAGTGAATCCAGACATGATTCAGCTAGTGTTTAGGAGGTGATAGCATTTGGTTTGTGCTGAGATTTTGATAATGAAACAGAAAATGGCATTGGGAATCATATGGCTTCCTTGGAAGTTCCTTTGGAGAGGAACAGGTGCATCAAAGTACCTTATTAAGAGGACTGAGCATAACAGGTATTTGAGGATTTCATTGGAAGACTCAGGTTATGTTTAAATGTACTCTCTGGGGCAGATAGAAAATGGTAGATATGAGACTAAGTGGGTATCACAGGAAATAGCAGAACTGTAATACTGTGTTACTGCACCCAGTAGAGTTAGAAAAGTCAGTCTGATAGAACAGTCGTATTTCTTATGTGGAGATTTTTAAAATAAAAAATCGGCAGCCTTGAGCAGATGACTTTTAAATGAATCCATACGCATTGATACATTCCCTTGCCAAGGTGCAATATCATTGATCACAACTGGGACTCATTGTTATTAGGGTTTCAACAACATTTGTATTAACAAGTCACCTTTGTATGGTAAAAAGGGAGAGGGTTGATAGGCATTAAGAAAACAGCTGCATCATAGTGAGCAGCCAAGAGCACAATGGGTGTCAATAGGAGGTAAAACTACTCCCGCTGAGACAAGTGAAGAAGAAAAATGAAACAGGAGGATTTGTTCCAGCAGCCCTGTCTAATTGTTTATTCCTTTCTCATTCCATCCTAGTCACTTAAGGGCTGTGGCTTCTGTCATGTAAAAGGAAAAATCAAAACTTGGGCTGCTTGGGGTTTCTCTCACTGTAAATGAGTGGAATTTGGGTGCTGGGAAGCCGTGGGCAGGGTGATGGCATGTTACCTTTTCCTGATTAGCTCCAAGGCATTTCCTTCAGATAAGTGCTGTGTGAGCGTATGACCTCATAAGTGGCCCCCACCAAACACTAATAGTCTACTTTAGAGAGGAGATTAGGTTCCACTAATGGTGTCACAGCATGAAATAAGATGCAACATATTAACTGGGGGAGAAGGAGCACGAGCAGAGGGGGGAAGCTTGGAATAGAACAGGACAGCTTAAAGGTAGAAAGAACTCAGGGATAGTGTAGGATATCTGTAACTCCCGAATGAAAGCAGATTTTCCAGGCTTCTTGTGTGGAAAAAGATAATTTAAAACAACAGAGCTGTACAACTCGACTGCAGCTGGCACCCGAAGGTTTGGCTCTCCTGAGCGTGTTGGGCAGTGCAGGGAGCCCAGTGCTCAGCCAGGCTCCTACAGTGGCACAGAATTTGCCCCAACAGCGGCTCTGTGACAGCTGCATGGTGTCCCTGGGGGTGCTGAGGGCAGCAGTCCCTTACTGGAGCCATCATATTGATCCTGAGAACTTCTAAAAGCAGGAACCCACAGCAATGTCACTGAGAGTTTAATCCACTGCAAGCTGACTTGGTCCTACTCCCCTCAGAGGCCTCCATCTCTCCTTTTATGGCTATACCACCAGCTGTAAAAATGAAATTTTTTTCATCACTGGTATCATTGAAGCTGGTGTGCTTCCCAGGAAGAACAAGTCAGGCATTTCCCATAATCTGCAGAGAGATCTCTTACAACTGTGAGAGGAATTTCATAAATAGGGAAAACAAAACAGTTGTATTCAAAAGCTTGCTGTCAGCTGAAAAAAAACCTGGCAAATCACTATTATTTTATCCCCCTAAGCTGAAGGACAAGGGGCAACTTTTACCAAATCATCCAAACATTTTTTTGCTCAAAGGGTTTTTCTTGGTTCTAAACCAGTAAAATTTGGCAGAAGAATTTCTGCTCTAATTTATAAATTTCTAAATTTTTGAGGCTTATCAGGTTTGTCCTGACCACATTCCCTAATAGGCTGAAGTTGAATGGTTGGCTCATGCATGTGAAAAATCTTTTGGCCCTTGTAATTTCTTGGATTTTGTTATTTTTATGAAATGGTTGTACCAAATGAACACAGTGAAACAGTACTGCTCCAGTAGCTATCTGAGCAGGGACACCTATGGTATCCATGGTCACTTTCAAGCCTGTGATTCTCCCATTAGAATCTCCTTTTACATGCTAGGAATCAGGCAGTAAACTCTATGTTGCATTTTCTATGTGCCAGATCTGTTAACCTGACATGCAAATCCAGTGAAAAATAAACACTTGAATTAGAACCTGATTTATTATAAAGAAATCTTAAAACATTGTGAAGAATTTTTCGACTTATGCAAGGTATATATGGTTTTGCAGTCCAAGCACAATTTAAAGTTCAGGCATGGTTTAAGAGGCTAGAATGAAAGAATATTTTTCTGAAGGCTGTCTACTGATTTTACTGTTGTTTACAAGCTGAGAACATGTGATTAACAACACTCTGGCTTTGAATAACAGAGTGCTGGACTTCTCACTAGCAGACATGTTCATCTATTGAGGCACTGAGGTGTAACAGAACAGGGTTGCTGTTGATGTGGAGAAAGATCCAAGAGTGATCTGCTCTTGCAGGAAAAAACTTGTTTTATCAGGGAGGCAAGAGCACAGGTGCTGAACTAAAGCAGAGATGCTAACTTCTGTTTTCTTCTCACACACACACATACAGATGTATGCATGTATGCATATAAACATATTTATGAGAATGCACACATGTTTACAGACACGTGTACAAAACTGTAAAGTAACAATGACATAACACTTTTTTTTTTTTTGAAAAAGCACCTTAAAGCACTGAATAATTTCAGGGTTGGGTTTGAGGCAGAGCAGATGACCTAAGTGCATCCCATGCCAACATGCAGCTGATGAAAACATTCATCTCTGGAAAGATGAATAGTTGAATTGTGGTTCTTTGCTTGGTGACAAGATTAATTTGGAAGAACCCTCTCTGGAGATGCTACCAGCCACCCAGACTTGTCATCCCAGAGAATTGAAGCTATCAAACTATTTTCATTAGATAAATGCCTCCTTCTACAGGATTTCCCATTCATTTCCATCTCAGTTAAAGCATCTTTTCTTCACTGTAGCTAATGCTGTTGAGAAGTTAGATATTGTTAAAGCTGTGCATGATTGCTGCTAGTGGGACACTGGGCAGTTTCATGTGCCAGCTTGGCAAAGCTCTGTGTTAAATGTATCTCATACCTACACCTGGCAGGGCTCATGGACCAGGCATCCACAGGCTCAAATTCTCGGAGGAGCACGTGTTGGTAGCTGTCCTCAGAGGGCAGAAATAAATGCAGAGCTTTGGTTTCTTTTGTCCTGTCACACAGTTCATGATGTGTGAGCAAGGAGACTGATCCAATCTTTGTGACACAAGTCCTGTTGGGAGACAGGCAGCTCTGGATTTGCACAGTCTGGTCCTGCTGCCTAGCAGGATGCACTGCATCTCAGTGGGAAGGGAAGGAAAAGGAGCCCATGTGGCTCCTGCTGTCTGGTAGCCAGTCTTCCTCCATGGGACACTGAACACCCTCAGGCAAGGTGGGAAACAGATTTAGCCACTCCAAATTCTCCATTAACTGGATACAGCATAGACAGAGTCAGGAGCACCAGCCAGTCTTGCAGCTGTCATTGCAGAGTTGTGTTTCCCTCTGTTCATGACACTGAGTTTGTGGCAGACAGAGGGCCTTTCAGACATGTCCTCCTCACCTCCCTGAGGGGCTTGGTGCCATTTAGCTCAGGCACTCCGGTGTGGCAAAGCAGCTGGGCTCTTGAGGCAGTTTCAGAAGGGATCTGCTACTCTGTTTTCTCCTCAGTGGTTTTTAGTGGTGGTTCTGGAAGGAAAGGATGTTTGTCACAAGTTCTCTGCTCCTTGTATTGCAGTCTAGGCCACAAACTCTGGTGCAGTACCACTGGCCCTTGTAACATGGTAGCAGAGCATAGCTAAAGCAGAGACTGGGGCTAGGGATGAAATACTAATTCATATTTTATTTCATGAGTTACAGAATAGACAGTGCATTTTGCACTTAATTTTCTATCTCAGAAAGATGATGCAAGGGCCGTGTGTAAAAACCCACAGCCCACTACTACGGGTATTTCTCACTTTTGCCTTTCTTTGACAACTTGAAAGCTATTTTTAAAATACTGATTTAATTGTTTTCTAATTTTCTTCTCAGCAATATTGCTAAACAAATGAATAAACCAGAGGTATGAGATTGCCCTTCTAATTTCTCTGCCTCATGAGCACAGAAAGCTCTTATGCAATTTGTAAGGTTCATGTATTTCTACAATTGCACCCAATTTTCATAAAGCAACACGTTCAGAGCATCACTGCTGCAGGACACAGCACCATTCCCTGTTGGAACTCCATTCATTCAATAGATGTGCTGCAGGTTAAGAGCCCATCAGCGCTGCCAAGGCTGTGTGAAACACTCTGGGCACTGACCTCAGCTGTGACCAGCCTCATGTCCCAGTATGCCACAGATTTGTACTTACACTCTCTCTGGGAGCTGCTGGAGCTGCAGGGGGCTGGACGTGACATTGGCTCTGATCCCAGTGCCCTCACACATGACCCAAATCAGCCTGGCTACAATTCTCATGATACCCACAGGCTTTCCAGATGGAAAGAGAAAAATAAATGTGATCAGCACAATCCAAATGGAAAAGGGTTATTTTGTTTTTTCTTCCATAGACAATTTCTGATGCTGGTACACAGGAGTTATTAATTCATCTTTTTGTATAAGAATGGTTTCATTTGTTAGAACAAGGGAAATATAACAGGCTTACTATGATTGTCAGGGTCCTTTTTTTCCTTTTAAAATGGGAAATAATCCTAAAAGGAATTATCCTTTATTTTAATGCACTTTCTATTTCTCATCAAATCCCACAGTCTATGATATGGAAGGAATTGGTCATTAAATCTATAGCTAACTTGCACCTAATAATGAATTAAAGCTGCTGAGTGCTGGAGCTGGGGAAGGAAGAGTGCTTCTGGACAGTCACTCAGGTTGTTGTGTTCAGTCTTGGTGGGATAAACAAATGAGGCGTCAGTAATTGGAGGGAAAAGCTGCTCTATCTCTTGCTTGGCACAACCCAGTATCTTTATTTGCAATTCACTCCCTGTTATACAAGTGCCTTTGTGCCAGATCTTGGTTTTGATTGTTTCTTCATTAAAATAATAACTGCTAAGAAAGCTTTCTTGATTGTAGGAATTTTCAGTGCAGTTTAGAGCTGTAACTATGCTCTACTGAGTCAAAGCTGTTTGCCAGCTAGGCAGTTTACTGAGTCAATATCCAGTGCCAGAGATCACACATGGCTGTGCACATGTGTAATTCATAAATCCAAGTTATTTTGTTAAGTAAGACTAAGGCTTGAAAGTTTTTAGAATCAGGGCCTGAAATGAATGTTCCTGCCCTGCTCCTCCTTCTCCAGCCCCAGACCAGTGATCCCAACAATAAGCAACATGATGAACTGTGGAAAACACTCATCATCACCTCACTTCTCATCTAATAGCAACCAGATATTTTTACTGCCAGATCCATGCTGAGGTTTTGATGACATGCATATGATATACAGTGGCCAGGAAGGTTAATCTCAGATCTATATTTTTTAAAGGTCCCCATGAGGATGGACTTCTGCACCTGCTGTCAATGTAAAGATGGCTTTCCCAACTGCAACTAACCTCATGGCACGTTCTCAAAAACCTCTCACTTTTAACATATCTGCTTAATAAAAATGCTTTCACTGACAGTGAAAAATGGAACCTGTCACTGTGCTACCAGTCCACATTTCCATTGCTACCATCTGAACTTCAGAGAGGCCCTGCCCTCAGTGAGAGGCAATGATGCTGTTACAGCCTGACAAGGGCATATTGAGACACTTGGGCATAGATTGCACAAATGCTCTTATCATTTTATCTTTTAGAATGGGCCTTGCAATAGAGATAATTAGAAAGTGCTGGCTCACAGGGCATAAGGGGGATCAGTCTGAGAGCTCAGAGAGCAAACAGAAGTTATGAGTGATCCAAAGGTAAATGTACGTTTCCATTAAGGATAAAAGAAGCAACAAGTAAATCCACTACCAAAACCAAACAGATTACAGACCAGCCCGTGTTTCTAAAAGATGAAGAAAGGTAAATCGATCTTACCCTCAGATGCAGCCACTTCTAATAGCTCTGCCAGGGATGTCAGCAGTGCTTCTGTCTGGCTGCATTGCAGGTACCTGTCTCATTTCAAACTCTGCAAGCTCTGAACTGTCCTAGCACAAACCTCAACAACTGCAGTTAAGCAATTTAAAAGTCCTAAGTCATAAAAAACAGACAAACAGTTTTCTTCACAGTGTGCTGCCTAATTGGGAGCTGTCTGGTGACTCCTATAGAAACAGTGTCCTTACAAGCACACTTTTACAAGGAAGCACCCCAGGGTCCTTCATGCTTGTTCATTAGAGGTGAGCTTGAATGAGTTAAGGTGTCACTAATGACACTTGCACGGAATGCTGGATGAAAACACTGGATATAGTCCCTGGGCAGCAGCAGAAGCTCTAGTAAGACAATGGCATCTTGTACTACTCCCTCAAAAGGGACATTACTTTCTTCCAGTCTAAATTTCAAACATTCTGTTTTGGGAAATGGTTTGGAGGAAATGTGCTTTTGTTTTAGTGAATATTGGGACAGGAGTTGGGAAGTCAGAACAGTGTTAAGTTTTGAGGACCTACCACTGCTAGTGATCCTCTGAACTGCCAGTGGTTTGATTATATGCTAGGCATGCAGAAGATGCAAATTCAGAATTGAGCAATATAGGGAACTACAACTGAATCTTCAAATCCATGAACATTTTTTTAAATCACCAGTCTTGGCTGTTGCAGTATAGCCTGACTTCTTGTGCCCCAGGAATCAGAATTTCCTTCCTTGGCCAGCAGCTCAGAGCCCTGGCCTTGCTGCACAGACCTGGTGAGGAGGATTGGTGTGCATGGTCCCAGCCCCAGGATTCAAATGCTCCATGGCTTGAAGCACCTGGCCCCAGCACAAAATAACCTCTGCTCTCACTGCAAAACCTAAATTATTATCCAAGGCACAGTGAGTTATTATAAAGCAGTGGTATATGGAGAGCTGGCCTGGCCTTTTGAAATGCAAATCAACAGTCGAGTAATAACTAGGTGCTTTTGACCCTGAGAAAAGCCAAATGCTGAGCCTGTTTTTGCAAAGCTGGAGATGTGCTGTGTACATTAGAGCACAGTTTAACAGCACACACACAGAGCCATCCAGCCCAGCCAGGCACCAGCTCCCAGTCCCCAGTGCCACCAGGCCGTGCTTCCTTTCTCATGACTCTCTTGCTTTGAAGTTGAGCTGCAGCACGCTCAGCTGTGCTCAGCAGGAGGGCTGGAGGTTTGAATATTCAGATTTCATCTCTGTTTATAGAGTGGGCTTTTGAGATGTAGGAATTCTGTTACATTGCCCGGTGTCTGGGGGAAGGGCTGCTGAGGTTGTTAATGGGTCCCAAGGAGCTCCATCCCTTACACAAACCTCTGCAGGCCCCTTCTGCTCGTGCCAGACCTTAATGGCCACGTGGACCTGGTGCCTAATATCAGGTACCTTTAACAGAGCTTTTTAATTGCCTCTCTGATTTTATTTCTGCTCATTTCATACTGGCTGCATGCTGCAGCAGGCAATATTTGGTCTATTCCACTTAACTAGTGCTGCTTTAAAGTTGATTTTGATGCATTATTGCTTTCTGCAGTGGCTGACTCACACACACACAAAGTTTCCTTGGTTTCCATAAGGAAAGAAAGTATGAAATTTGATAATTTAACATGGAAGCTATTGATTTTCTAAAGCCCCATGTGCTGCTTGTGTGCAATACTCTCATGTAGACATGGATATGACAGCCAATTGATGAGTGGGTGCCCAGGAAGAGAAAGCAGAAGATTATTTACCTGCTCTGTTCTTTCATTCCAAACCCAGACAGCAGAGAAGCATGATGATATTCCTACCAAACAACTTGGGAAGAACATGTTTAAATCTCACAAAGCAGAACTCTGGAAACTCCCCTGGTTTCCAGGCAGCTCCTGCACCACCCCACGAGATGTTCAGCACTAGGTGGGATAGGATAGGATTGAGGCTGCTGCCTCAGGCAGAAATGTGATGTAGCTGCACTACAACAAAGTGTGCTGGGATAAACATCCCTGTTTGTTTCATGGGGGACCCCTTCTCCCCTTACAGAGAAATTGGCAGATTCCAGCTGTGCAGAGCTGTGTGCACAGCCAGGGAAGGGACGAGCTTGCCAAGGGGTTTGTTGCCTGTCAACAGAGAATGGCACTTTGTGGCTGGGGTGGACCTGTCACTCCTCTCTGCTGCCAGTCCTTATTACAGGCCATCATCCTCTCCAAAGTTATTCCTGCCCTTTGTCTTTCTCTCGTGGGCAGATGTTCCTTATTCTTTATCAAGCATTAATAAATGAGTGAGTAGGAACAGATATATTGAAGTGGAGGAACTGTTTTACCACTGGGTAATTCTATGCTCCATGCAGCATAATTAATTATGCTCCTTCCCAGTCTGTGTATTTGAAATTGCGCCTTAGAGTTGAGACTTCCCCTGCACAGAAGGAAGTGTTATAAATGAATGAACTGACCTGTTCTACCCCTTCCTACACTCTGGAAAGCCACTTTTTTCTGTAAATTGTGGGCACTACCCATTAGGAAGTGCTGCAAAGGGCTGCATACAGTTACAGTGCTATATATGAATCCATTTCATAGGGTATATGCTGCTCTCTGGGCCTTTTTTACCTTTTCTGGTTTATCCTATGTAAAACATTCGAGCAGCCTAATGGAGAAGGCACAAGACAGGCACCATTTGCTGGACATTGCTGTGATGCAGCTCCACTGTCTGGCTGAGGGGCTCATTGAGCCAAGTGTGAATCAAGCACCTGCTATTAAAAGTAACACACTAAAGTAGAATTCCATCAATTTGCTCTTTGGGTTTTTTAATATTCATAAAAAATATATTTCTTGAGGCAGCAGGGATAGCAGTGAAAGGAAGGACAACTCACATCCGCATCTTCTCCATGTGATTAGAGTATTTGCATCAAATACTTTATTATGAGGGCTGGAGGACAAGAAAAGCACATTCAGCATCATATGTTATGGCACAATCCCTCTCTGGTAGAGCAAACAATGGGACCATTATACAAGCTGACATATTTTTTGTTTCTAATATATTCTGCTTCTTTGTGTCTGTGTGTGCTTAAATAGCAGGCACAGATGTACTGTTTCCAAAGGTCTTTGACTTGTCATGAGAATACTGTCTTTACCAGTAAAATAAATTGATTACTAGTGACAATGTTAACTATTATACAAAGAACACAGCTCTGGTGGGCTTTGTTAGATTTTAAAGAAAAGGTGATTATTTCTTCTTTATGACAGTTTGAAAGGTTTGCCATGTGGATATGGAAAGATTTTGCTCATGAATATGCAGAGCAATGGCAACAGGCCGGGGAGCCAGATCTTCTCAGTGACCGTTGGCTGTGATGGAGATAGGAGAGGAAATAAAACACAAGACAAACACAAAATGTACAAAACCAGCATGGGATGTGGTTGTTGGAATACCCAATTGTGAGGATATTGTGCAATATTGTATTTGGGGTATAATATCAGATTGATGACAGAGTACAGGGAAAGCAGTGCCAGTGGGATGATGCACAGGGCATCAGGGTCACTGTAAGGCCACCAAATCCTTGAATTTGGCTAGGGATTATTATTTGATGCTATGATCAAATATTTTCTGAGCAGTGATCTCAGGAAACTGGCCTGTGACACAAGGCAATACACCTTTCTTATCAAGATGTGTTGAAATTTTTCTGGGAAACATTCTAGTTTGCTGAAGAAAAAACAATTCATGCAGGTACTGCAGTGTGCTATAGAGCAGAGAAATTAATGAAGGAACAGAGTAAAAAACAGCAACAAAATCCCTACTTGTTATTGACAATGGCTTTTCTGAGCTTTTTCTTTTATAATGTGAAAAATTATAAAAGACATGCTTAGAGTAATTCTTTCACTAGAACCTTTCCATTTCTGCAGGTTTTTGCTCTAAAACATATTCAAAAAGTTCTCTTACAGATCTCATGTTAAAATAATTTGGGATCTTTTCCAATCTAATTTAAGATGCTACAAATATTTTGTGTAATGAGACTGGAAATTATCCATTTGCTCCCCCTAGAAAAGGCCATAAGTTCTCCCCTGATTGCAGTTCAGATCATGCTGCTAAACACCAATTTAGAACACAAATCAGGCTCCTTGTTGATTGCAGTTCAATTCATGCTGCTAAATACCAGTTCTCTGATCAGCAAGATGCTGCTCTGTGGGCTGTGACCTGGGCCTCCCAAAGCAATGGATGCCCAATTTTTACATAGGTTGCATTACTAAAATTAGGTCTGGTCTATCAAATCATAAATAAGGATACAGTTCTTACCTGATCCTACAGCAAGCCTTCCCTTTTATATTCAAATGTTTTGTAGTGACTCATCTAGAATTAGTGACAACTATGCATTCCTTTGGCACATGTAATCTGCCTTCCCTTTAAATCATTGACTCTTGTTCAAATATCTATGACATCCTTAATGCATTTAATCTTCCTCCTGTTTAGAAGACTTTTTCTTAGATTAATTCTTTCTCAAGTTGCTGAACAATTTTTGATTTTCCTTACTGATCAAAATGCTAATGGTTTTCACAATTGGTCTTCAGGTCAGAGTGAAAGAAAGAGCAAGACTTTCCTAAAATCAGACCCCATGCCAACCATCTTGCTGATGAAGCATCTTTTTTCTGTTCTTGACTGTTAAATCCAGCCTGGTATTGCACAGCCATTGTTACCCCATTTCACATCATTTGGTTCCAGGCACTGCCCCAGGGCTGCTTTTCCCTGCCCGTGTCCTGTTCATCACCTCCAGCCCCAGCAAACTGGAAGCAGTGTTCTGGGGGAGTGCTCTGCAACCCCTCTCTATGGCCCCTTTCAAAACAGGCTCCTCAGTGAAATCAGCCCCTTTTCCAACACAGAAATCTCTGGGACAGAGCATGAAATGTTCCTCTTTGATCCGTGGTGAGAGGTGGTGCATGACAGGAGCTGCTGCTTGTGGTGGGTTTCTTCTTCTCAGGTGGGCTTTGTGCATCCTCCCAGCCCCCAGTTCCACATTGCTTTGAAAATGTCAGATGAATTCTATTGCATTTTTAGGGACCATGGAGATACCTTGATATGTTTAGGAAGACTTGGCCTTTGTACTTCTTCCAGTTCTCTGCTCCATTATCCTGTTCTTATTGTACCTGTCCAGCTTTCCTTAGGTGTTCCTCTGTTTGGTTCTTTCTGATCTTCACACTTAAAGCAGCTAAACTCCATCCCATGCTCCCACCCTATTCCTAATCTGACTTTATGTCCATTCTGCCTCTGTTGACTAATGTTCTTAAAAATACAGAATGTGTAATAAACCCCAGCATTTTAAAAGGAACAGGTATCCAGGCAAAGCAAGGAAGTACAAAAAATATCTGATCTTTTTTGGAACCTTTCTGCACTACTCTTCTGATTAATAAACCTGCTTTACTCTGTATGTTTTCAAATTGCTGAGAATTTATTATACAGCAAATAAAAAAAATTACTGAAATCCTGCAGAGACTTGGATGGGACAGACCCTAAATTAAATGAAAGATGTAATATGATAATAAAGGAGACTGAAACCAAGTTTGCTTTGTCACAGCAATTTCTAATCAATCCTTGTGCATCATGTGGTCATATTTGTAATGAAAATATTCTCACAAAATAAGAAAAAGTATAAAGTGGTCATTCAAAAGCACCTACCAGCTGTACATACTGTATTAATAGAAAAATGATACACCTAATCAGGGACTCACATTTCAAACCAGGAGGCCTAACAGCTTCTGAGATATAAGTAAATGAAAATTCATGATTCTGTATTGTGCCCAAGAGCCAACTTTACTGCTATTGCCATACAATTATTTATAGCTGCAAACTATCAAATGGGATTGCTTACCACCACCTTACTACATGTGGTAATTGATGTGAAGTGAGGCATTGCGTCCCCAGCTGACCCCAGCATCCTGAAAGTCAGATGGATTTTATCTAACTCAATTATGATTGATATTATCAAAATCCGTGGAGCACGACATGCTGTAAGGGGCTCTCTAAGCGTATCTATTGATTGTTTCTCTGGGTCTGTGTGTGTGTGCATGTGTTTCTCAAGGCTGTGGAAATGGAGTTGTCTCTGGGGAAAAGAAGAGCAGTATTACTAACAATTTCCACGTGTAAATATATATTTCTGATGGCTTAACTTGCCCTCTTTGCCTCATAGGGATTGCTGGAACTTGTACTGCAAAACCCTTGGTGCACTGGCAAAGAATTTTGCTACAGTAAGAAAATTTTGCCAGTATGGTTGTTGGGGTTGAAAAGCGAAATGTTCTGTGATCTGCTTCACTGAGCCTGGAGCAGGACAGGAATTGCTGTTCCAGTTCTGGCCATTGCTGCCCTCCACTGCAGCCCAGCAGTGCTCTGTGCAAGCAGCCAGCCCCACAGACTGGCCCTTCAGATGTCTGCAAAAACAGGCAAAGGGCTGCAGCAATGACATGAAGCTTTCCCCATGGCAGTTTTACTATTTCCAGCAATCTGGAGTTCAGGGGCTGCTGTTCAGATCTGCATCGTGTTTTAATAATCTCTGATGGACATTTCTTGTCTGAATTTTCTCCAGTCATCTTCTGAACCCACACACAATTTTAGCATCTAAATAAAGTGCAGAAGTCTGTTTTGATAAGATAGGAAACATGTAAAGTGATATGTATTTCTACATACCTGCTGTTTTGTAATTTTCCAGATTGCTCCCTAATTGATGCAGTATTATGAGACATGGTGACCATAGATTCCCACATCACCTTTTCCATGTTAAAGAGTGTTTTTATAGACTCCTCTCAAAACCTCCCTCAAGCTTTCGGGTCCTTATCAAAGGAATCTTATCCAATTAATTTTTCAGTAACTTTTCCAAAATGTTGTTGTCATTATTATTTTTCTCTATGTTATTCTCTAATACCACCTTTGAGATCAAACACAGAAAAGTATTCATCAGTCAGGGATGCTGTGTATAAATAATGTTTTTTCCCTTCCTCACCTAAGCATTGAGTTAATGTTTACTGTCCATAATTACTCTCCCACTTTGCTAAGTGATAATTAATTATTTAGGGTGCCATACTGTGTTTCTGGTTTGGGGTATTGTTTTCTCTTCCCTTCCCCCACCTGTTCAATGCTTGCTTTTTTGTCAGCCTCTTGTCTCTTTGGCTGTTTTATCACCAAGTTTTTCAGAGATTCCTCACCAAGCTTTGGTCAGTTTATGTTTTCACTGTCCTGGTAATGTTCTACTAGATATTGAATTGCCACCAGGATATGCACTCCTCCTTTTTTCTTAAGTCAGTTGTGAATATGTTACAGCACAGGTCCCACTACAGAGCTCTATAGGAAGGTACCTACTCTTCACAATGAAAAATCAATTATTTAGTCACCATTTAGTTACCAACATATAGGATGGATGAGTTTGTATGCTGAAGAAGATGTTTCACTGCTCTGCCTGCCCTTTTTTCTAATCAGTTTTCAAGCTTTGTGGTGGCTTGGATGCAGCATAGCTCACTCAATAACAAATTCGGGAATTCAACAAGGCATTTTCCTGTTCTGTTCTCTGGACTTCTTTTGTGAGAAGCATCCAGAGAGTCAATTCTTGCCCCATTATAAAGTTGCAACAAATCAATGTTCAATCACTGTGCAGTTGGAACAGGCTGGAACAGGTTGTCCTCCAGGCATTTGTCAGCTGATAGAAATATCTATAAAAAAGGTTTTTGTGAGGTTGCAATGGGAAGTCTGGATGGCTTCTTAGGAAATAAGTTATAATGCCAGGTATTGACATTTTAGAGCTTTTCATTCACTTAAGTAAAAGTTCTTGGTATTCTTATTAGCAAAGTACACGTTACTTTCTTTACAGAGTTTCTATAGTGTTCCTTCTCTTTTTCACAGCCTCCTGGGACTGTCCCAGTACTGCACACAGCAGCCATAGGGCTGACCCATGTGCCCTGTTCTTTGCCTAAAGACAACATTTGGACTAGAGGAAGTTAGTTTGGGAATGTTATCCCCTTCCCTGTAGGAATACAGTCAGGAGACTCCAAATGCATCCATACTCCAGCTATTGCCAGCTGTCAGGCATCCCCTTGGAGCCCTGAGCTCCCTGTAGCTGTTACAGCATTAAAGGAAAGGCACATTTGCTCTTCCATCCCACCAGAGCACTCACACACCAGATCTCCTGAACAGAAGGGTCACACCAGCCTTTAAATAACACTTATGAGAGAAAATTAAAAACAGTTGAAGGTGGTGCACTGTAAGCAAAGCTTCCTCTTTTTATAGCCATCAACTTCCAGTGAGCTAAAGAAACAAGCATTGTTATTAGAAGATTCAGTATCAATTTCACCACAAGAAACTCACAGAGCTGTGAAGTTTCTTGCTAACTGTTCATTCTTAGAGAGATGTACATTTTCCCAATACATCTGGAAATGTAAAAGAACACCCACAAAAATTCCTATAATGCACTACCCAAGACATGTTCACAGCATGCTTAGTTTATATTTCTCTTGTCAGAAAAGCAATATAATGCTAATTCTATTGCTACTGTTTCTTAAACCCAAGTGGATAGTATTTATTTGGGTAGTATCCTCAATATCATCCAAGTTTGCTTATCTACTCAATCACAATTTACGTATTTTCCTTTTGCAAAACTTATATCTCAATGAAAGATCTCCTGCTCATTTTTTGTTGGGGTTTTTGTTTTTTTTTTTTAACGTTCAAGAATACTGCCTAACATCGGAAATGGATGGAGTTGGCTTTCCTGATCTTGGTCATCCAGAGGAAACCAGTCTGTCTTTGAGTGAGTTTCCAAAGGCAAGGTGTTTATATCACACCTTAATTTTGGCTCTGAGTGTAGGAGCCAAAGTAGGTACCTGGCCATGGGATCCTCCAGCCCTTCAGCCCAGGTAACTTTCATGCTTCTACAGCATCTGACATGGAGTTCACCTGCTAGTGACTGACCCAGTGTTTAACAGCGATTCACCACTGGAAATAGTCTTTGAAATTCATAAATTCAAGGCAAGCCTGGTTTATGGGGACTGATAATGCTGTATTAGTTGCTGGAAGTTAATGAGGTCCTGTGTTTGAGTACAACCAGATTAAAATGAAAAACGAACCACATTACATTCTGTTTCGACAATTATTATCAGTTGGTTGTAATATAAATATGCAAATTTCTCAGCTTGAACTTTAACATCCTCTGTAGAGACCATTCATCTCTTTAAAGTATTAATTTAAGTTGTAAAAGGATCCATACATCATTGCATGTCATTTTGAAAACAAATATTAATCAATTTTACACTCTGAATTGCCACTGTGCAAGTGTAATGTCCATTATTTTGGAGCAAGTCAGTGGCAAGAAATTTACATATTCATTCTTGGCTTAAGAAATCATATGATAATACAAGTACAACACAAGAAATTCAAAAGACTTAAGACCTTATCATCATCTATTCTATGGCAAAAAGCCTGCCTTTGCATTCTCAATGCATTGGTATGCAGATTAGGAATATGTTTCTCATTCCTATCAGTATAACCTTGAAAGCTGGTGACAGCTGAAGTGTAGTCATAAGTTTTCTCTTCCAACAGAAAAAACAGAAAGAAAAAGAGGCAACGAGTGTAAAGGATACAGCAATTTCAAGTTTTATGATAAGCTTTTTGATAGTGTATCTGACTACTTAGACTGTACTATGTGGGTATGTAGCTTGAAAGTGTGTTATGTCTAGATTTAGCTAGAATTGTAATTGCAAGTACAACTCTGCTGCTAAGCTAAAGTTGATATTTCTGATATGAGAGTTAAACCTGTCTTTTTATTAGCTAACACTATAGGAAATATTTGCAGGTGTTTGCATGTTAAATATTGTCAAGGACACCAATTTTGATCCCAGCTGTCTCCCAGAGAAAGGAGGCAGCTTCCAGTTGGAAAACAAGCAGTGCCAGGCAAACCCTGTGCTGAAAGCCTTGTCCTACTGAAATAAACTGAAGCCAAGTCTGCAGCCCAGGTAGTTTGCCAGTTTCTTCTGTGGCTACTGAACTCTTGTTTTGCAGTCAGAATTGAAACAAGGACAGAAGGATAGGTTAGGTGAAGCTTTGCTAATGCTTTAAGTCCTCACTCAGCAGTGGCAGTTTTTTCTCAGGTTTGAGTGTGTCAGTGATGAAGGTGAATCCCAGCTGATGCCAATGAGAATGCTGATTCCACTTGAGAAAAGCAAATTGCTCTTCTGGATAGAGCTGGAGACTCCAAAAGTGCCATTCCTGAGCTCCAGGATGACACACCAAGAAGAGAACAGCAGTGCAGGTATCCCCCTCATAACTACCTCACCTTTGTTAATTATGCAATAGCAGGTTCTGAGATAATTGGCCTGGCAGAGGTTATACATAAGCTCCCTCTAGTGGATTATTAAGCAGGAATTTCTAAAAGCACATCTTTCTCTGACCATTTTCTGTCACTCCCCGTGCACATGAGACTGCCATAAGCACCATGCTGATCCATGGAGTGAGCTGTTGTTGTCTGGCCCTGCTGGCTGCCTCAGGAAAGTCTGTGAAAAAGTGCTGCCTGTACACCTGCAGTTCTAACACCAGACAACTGCAGCACTTTTTGGCTGGGCTTGCTGTTCTTCACTCCTTGGCAGGGTCAGTTTGATTGCTGCTTCAGAATACTGATGTTTCTTTATCATCTGCCTTTGTTTTCTGGTTAAGTGAATGGGTGAATACTTTGCCTCACATCCTCCATCAATCCAACCCGTTGTGAGAGGAGAGTTGGAGCAGAACATACACCCTTTCACAAATTTGTCATTATAGCACAATCAGATCATTAGTACCTACCCTGCTCTTGCACAGGCTAATTGTATATTCCTGGAAAAAAGTGCACTTGGTTCCAGTGCTGTCTCTCTGTCCCCCTGGGTGGTTACTCAGACCAAAGCTGCAAAGGCAATGTGCAAGACACTCCTGTTCCTTGTTTGCACAGTTCAGGCAGGTCAGAGGAAAATCATGAAGAGGACACGTGCAAGTGGCTAGATTAAAATGCAGCAGTACATCAGATATGTCAACTGGATTTAGGATTATAACAGACATGTAAGCAATTAGGGTATTTGCTAGTTCAAAATACTCACATGAATGAACCCACATTATCTTCTGAAAAGCATAATAATATGTAATTGCAGTAACAATTCCTCTTCCATTATGTCCTAGACATCAACATCCTATAATATCCTGCACAACTGATTGCAGGCAAACCCTCAGTAAGAGAAATACTCCCAGATGTGGTAATGTCCCAACACTGTGGCTGCTACCTAATATTGAAGAATTACAGTAGAAATGTTTCAATAAGAAAGTAGAAGCATTTCAGTTTTTATGTGGCATAGATTGCCACAGACACTGCCAAGCAGCTTTATAGAGTTCTAAATCTTCATTCAATGCCCCTTTATATCATTTGAATGAAGATTTAAGCCTCAATAAAACTTTCTGAGTGCTTGTGGCCATCTTTGCTGTATAGTAATCAAAGTGGGGTGCAAGCAGACGAATGCACTGTAGTGCTTCTAATGATCAACGCTATATCTAGTGACATTTTCCTTTGTAAGATGAGTTGTCTTAAAGGCTGTTTTCATGGATGGTGCAGCAGTACACATGGAAACAGGCATTTATATGCAGTTTTTATGCAACCCTTTAAAAGATTGCTTTGAGGGTTGTGGGGATTTTTGTTGCTTTTTTCCCCCTGTGTAATGTTAATTTGCTCTACAGCTATTTTGAATTAATTTATTATATGGAAGATATTTGGGAAAAAAATAATAAAAAAATAAATGAAAGCTAATAATTAGAGGGTGACTTTCCACAACACTACAGCTGCATTCCTTGTTTACTTATCAATCTCCTACTGTAATTAAGATATTACAGTGCAATGAGTTGTGGCATTGAATTAGAAAACTCAAATGAAAATCAGCTTCTAGTTAAGATATCAGCTGGGAAATTCAACACATGCTGGTGCATAATCTCACACACAAGGTATGACTGAGTGGAATTTGAAAGAAACTTTACTGTGAGAAGATGCCATTGATGGAATACATGTTTTGTTTCAAAAATATGGACACTCATTCAGGAAAACTTTGTTAAAGAAATAGCCAGACAGTGAATTGTGAAGAGGATTTGGTGTTTGAATCCTCCTGCAGAGGAAGGTGTGGGACCATTCTGTGGATCTGAGCATCCACAAACTTTCACAAATGGAAAGGAAAGTACAACTTCCCTCTTGAAGTTTAGACTCCCACCACAAGGTGCTTATTTTCATTATGTTTACTTTACATAAAGGATTTCTGTTAATGATTAAAAGTCTCAGAAATTGCTCCCCTTAGCAGTTGCCTTCAAAGAGGGATCTGTCTGGACCCATATAGCTCTGTATTAGAAACTTGTGTAGAACTGTCTCTGTTAAATGCATTGTCTGGATACTTTGGCAACATCATTCTTCCTATTGAAAAATAGTGAAATGCAAATTTTTATTGGTAGGGATACTAAGAACATAATGTGGCAACTACTTTCTGTGAAGCACACAATTGTTTCTGTGTAGTCCTTAAAAGACACAAAATAAAAAATATTAGAAGTAGATCTTATTTAGAGAAACTGAAGCTGCCAGCACTTTGTAAAAGCAGTAGTACCAGTATGAAAATCAAGCTCCAATTTTTTCCACTAATTTTTAATAGGAATTTTAAAGAAAACTAAATGTAGAAATTGCTCAGCCCATCTCCTCTGAGGAGCCAGGCTGTTTCTGGTTCTGAAAAAGGCAGCAGCTGACCTGCTAGAGGAATGCACTGGTTACCAAGGCACTCAAAAATGGCCTTCTCACATGCTCATGATGGAGCTCTTCCAGGTTTTGTAAAAAGATTTCAGGTTTTACTAAATCAAATGGAGACAAGCTGATTCTTTGGCCTTGTTTTGGAGGAAATTGTCTCATTTCCAGTTCCTTTGTCAAGAGATGCAAAACTGGAGTTGCTCCATAGAGAGAGACCCTCTTCAGAGCACCAGGGTGGGTGCCCCCTTTGGACAAGAAGGGGCAGCAGTAGCCCATCCTTGCCCTTGCTGGTTTCTGCCTCAAAAGGTTGACACATTGACCTGAAGTCAAACTTACTGTTTCAAGTTAAATTGAACTATAGTTTCCAGCACATAAAATCTGCAGGATCTGAACTGTAAGGCAAAATGAAGGCCTCGTTCTACAAAACACCTTAGCCTTATCAAAATTTTCAGAGTTATCTCAGCTTTCAACAGCAGAAAATCTCCAAGCTCAGTCTAGAGATTTGCAGCTGAAAGATCAGAGTAAAAAAGAGTAAAACTCAGAAAAAGAGGTATATTTCCCTTTTGGGTTCAAAATCAGAACTGAGTTTAACATAATTTCCAAATGATTGATCCCAAGCAATAAGTTAGGAAGGGGATGTTTTGAGCAATATTGTCCCTCACTTTCCCTTGTATTTCTTTGTAAATAACATATTATCTATATTAAGGTAAACTGGATCTATTAGACAATTACCTAAGGGGATTGTGAAACTGGGGTCTGCATTATAAAGCACGTGAAGTTATGACAGCTGTGACCCCAGAGGAATCAAGGCTGAATAAAGACTGTCTCCATTGCAGACAAATGATGATAAAGTGATCCTTTTAGCCAGCAGTCAATGGAACCTGACAAGGCCAAACCTCCAACTAATGAACAGCCCAACCTTTGCTACCAGGGAGATGTACTGAAAGTTTAATCTCAATAAGCATCAAAATACATTTGGCCAAACATTTTTAACAAAAGAGTGGCACGTATCATTAAACAGACATGAAGTCAGATGAGTGAGGAGGAAAATAGGAGCATGGGGGTGTATGTTCTTACTGTATCACAGGTGCACAAAATTGCCTTGATAGAACAATATCTTATTTTACTTCTAAAATTGAATTTCAGATGGTACCTACGTCACACAGACCTAATAATACAGAAAGCAATTGTCTCAATGATTCCTATTAAATCTGTGCATTTCCAGATCCTTATAGAGTAATGTCAGTTACAGAACAATGTCAGCCTGACGGACGCAGCACAGCGTTAAAGAAAAAAAATCATGCACACAATAGGCCAGCTGCACATTAATAAATATGTAATGTTTGATTAAAAATATGGATCGTATTTTTCCCCCCAATTGCTGACTACCCCTAAGGCAGAAGATGTGATCTGGCTCCCACTGATGGGTTTATTTCTTGCTTGCTTTGAAAATACAAACTAAAATGTTTTCCTGTCCCAGCTGTTTCCCATTGTTCATGTTTATCAGCTCAAAGGGTGAACGGAGGAATAAAAAATACGCTCGCATTTCAAATGTGCCAGTCAGTCAATCTATTGTTAAAAGAAGAAAGCCTAATTGTCTGTGCTGGCAAACTTCTTTTTGGTGAATGTCCAGTTTTTAAGAAAAGCTATTCAGCTGTGCCATTTGTTTAATACATGCATAAAAAAGCACATAAAATCACAAGTTTTCTGTGGGATGGGATGGGGGTGGGGGAAATCACATTTCTAAGTTATATCCTTGAAATACTCAAGTGGTGGCCTAGGTAGTAGTCCATAGATTAATTTTCTGGTTATTTATTAGTCTGAATTAGTGGCTTAAAGGAATTTTCATGGAGTAAGAGCTAATGCTTTAAGACTGAAATTGTCCTTCTCCAAATCTTACATTTTACTTCTTTAAGAAGCAGCACTTCTTCCAGATTCCATGACCAATGCAGGAGCGAAAATCTTTCCCAGTTACATTCACAAGAGTTTTATGTTTTAATTGAAGCTCCTACTCTTCTTAATTTCTTCAGACCCTCATACTAACACAAAATGTGAATCAAGATGAGGAGAGGGCAGGAAGTCTTTTCCTGAATAGACAAATCTTCTGTTTGTCCCCAACTCTTGTGATAATTACACAGCTCTAGCCTGTCTTTGACTTGCTCTCCAGCTTGTCCTGGCAGTGCTACTCTTCCAGCTTTCTAACCAAGTTAATTAGAACTGACACTCATTTTATGCCATGCAAATGAGCAAATATTTAACTCACAGACTACTATATTGACCAGGACTGTGTTAGTCCATCTTTCTGTGGCTAGTGCAGTTTTTCTTTGAAAGCCTTTTGAGGAAAGGGTCATGTTTAGTTCCTCAGTTGTACAGCACCAAGTGCAAAGCATTCTTACAATCTGATTTTTTTTTAAAAAAATCATTAATATAACAAATTAAATTTTCTAGTTCTTTCTTCTTTTTGATGGGGGAAGAAACAAGTAAGTGGCACTGTCATCCAGCTATCACCCCCTTGTGACACTGAGATGTCACTCACAGCAAATTGTACAGATCTTTCTTACGTGAGGAGTTCAATAACTCCTTGTGACATCTAAATTACCATTCCTGGGTGTCTGGGTTAAAACCTCACAGGAATGAATAAGGCAATAAGGTAATTGTCCCAAGTGCTCTGCACATCCAAGTATCTGCTTTCGTCAGCCTGGGCTCGTATTTGCCTGGAAGTTTGAGAGCCACATACTTCCTAAAACTGGAAACTGAGCATCTGGGGATGAGCTACCTCACCCACTAAGTTGAGGACTTGGGACCTTTCTAAATCTGCCTTTATTAAAAGTTACTGGCACATATGAATGTACTTCATACTGGAGAGCCCAGTGAGCCTCACCCTCACCTGCCCCCCATGACCAGCCATTTCACAAACTTCACTGACTATTAATTCATTGATTTGGTAGAATAAAAATTATAGAGAATTATTCCAGAGAGGGTAAAACCAAAGGAGAAATATTAAAATATGACATGCAGGTGGAAGGGAAGCAGTCAGGGAGATGCCATGTGGCTGAAATTTAGCAATTTATTTGAAGACTTCTGTCTTTGTCTTAGGGATTTTTTAAGTGAAACACCAGGCACACAGCTGTGGAAGGATGGTGCACCCTGTGACAGCAGACAGGGGACAGTTTGGTGACCAGAGAAGCAAACAGATGGGAAGGGGTGCAAGAGGGGCCTGCAAACTCTCCTGGGGATGCACCAGCCCTCTGCAGTTCTCCAGGAGCTCCAGTGCTGGAGCTGCTGTAAACAGATTCAGCCTCTTTCTGATTGTAAAAATTATGGACAAGTGTTCTCTTCTGTAAACCATTCATAATGCCACAGCTGGACAAGAGGAACAGGGCACTCTGGAGATACACAGGGCAATTTCTTTAAACCCACTATTAAATTGTAGACTTCTCCATTAAGGATGAAGAAATATTTTGGTTTCAATTTGATAATCAATGATCTGTTTAGAAGGCTTCAGTTAGCAGATATGAACTGTTCATCACACCAAATCTACCAAATCTGGGTAGATTTTGTTGTGGTTTTTTTTTTTTTTCCTAGAAAAGAAACTGAATTTTAAAAAATAGCAGCCTAGGACACTTAGGTCTTGATCCAATCTTTGCTTACTAGGATTTCTCTGCAGTTGATATGGTGACATAATGTTAGGAAATGTCTCAAGATCTGGTAAAGCACAGATCAGTGGCTCTCCTGAAAACACACACTCATCATTACACTGATTTATACAAACTGAAACTCTGGGTGTTGCTGGGGGAGGCTCCAGCAGCAGAGATCCAGGACAGATGTCCATTGTCCTGTGATTTGTGCAATCAGTGCCCCAGTCAGTGCAGACATAAGAACAGATCCAAGTGGAACCAGGCTTCTCGTGCGTGCTTGGGCCCAGGTCAGAGAGGAGCAAATTGTGACTCACCTGTCAGCCAGTGCCACCAACATGAACATTCCTTCCCAATCCAGCAGAGACCTCCTGGTTTGTCACAGGAAATGGCAAGTCCATGAGATCAGCAAGTGCTGGAAATTGCCACTCCTCCAGCACATTCTGGCACAGGTTCTGCAAGCACAGACATGAAATGGTGAGCCTACCTGGAATTCACTGACCTTCCAAAGGAGAGAGGAGTCTGGTAACAGTTACTATTTATTAAGTAATTATTAGCTATTTTTAAGCCTTGACTATTCCAAAGCTGATCCATAGATTCAAGTCCAGCTCCTACTAAGAGCATTCCAAGGTAAATCCCTGTCTGAATACATGGCACCTTATTTTAGCCAGACACTGTTTTCCAGTAGGGGAGAAGAATTCTTTTTGAGCTGATCCTTCCTTGGTTTAAAAGAATATTTATTCACAATACTTCTTCCTTTAATTATTTTTTCTTTCTTTTTGGTTTTTTTGGGGTTTTTTTTTGTTTTTGTTTTTGTTTTGTTTTTTTTTTGTTTGTTTGTTTGTTTTTTTGTTTTCTGTATTCTTTGTCCTGTGGGAGACAAAATAATTGGAAAGACTTGGCAGAATTAGTAATATTCTTCAACTTGTAATTGTCTAACATCTTAGTGTTCGAGATGGAAAATCAATACATTATGATGTGCCCCAAGCCAAATTAATATGATGTTAACATGGTGGTTTGAAATTGTTTGAAATGCCTGTTTGAAACCCTGCATATCTACATCTAGTGATTCAGAAGCTCGTAGCAGAGGCTGGTTGGGCGCTCTATCTTCCTGGATAAATCTGTCTTTTCCTGGCTCTTTGCTGTTTTCACTCTGTCAGGCAGGAAAAAACTTCAGCTGTGACTCATTTTCCTTCAGTGGCCCAGAGCTTTGCAAAGAATTCTGAAGGAGACAAGAAAACACCATGCATTGATTAACAGACCACATTCACACCTTTTAAAAATTATATTTAGCAGTTTCTCCTGTAATATAAACTTCTTTCAAAAATAGTGCTCAGTACAGGATGGGGCATTGGGCCAGACAGTTCAGGCACTATTTTATTACCATAACAATTCCCTGCATCTGACATACTCTTCATGACAGCATCCCTATTATCCACTGTACAACAATTTTGCACAACAGAATTTACACCATAGACCAAAACTTTGAATTTGACTAATGTATTATTAATAAAACACTCTCACATCTTTTTAAAATTTTAAATATGAAGTGCAGAATAGCAGGGAACTTTCAAATGTAATTAGCACTAATGCAGGTCTCTGAAATCAAGAAATCTGTTTTCCTATAGATCTGATTCATCCCTGGTTGTGTTCTTAGACTTTTATAGAATGCAGCAAATGAAGCCCATGTCATGCTTTATATCATTTTCCTACTGCCATCAGGAAGTGCAGTTTTCATATAGGCTTGTGGACCATCTGTTAGATATGAAAAGTGCTGAGGGCTAAAAAATCACTGTTTTTCTTGGCTTCTGTGCTGCTTTCCTTGTAGATAGCAGGCACTGTTGTGTTTTGTGCAATATGCTATAGTACCTTTTAGTAAGAAGAACAATTAATTTCTTCAGAAATCATGGCCATGCACCCAAAGTGAAGACTTTTGACATTCCATAATAGGTGTTATGTATAGTGGGTGTCAAGAGCTGCCTAGATATGCTGATAATGAGCCATACTTTTGAGAAGTCATAATCCATCATTCTTCATTTAGAAAGTCAGATCCATCAGCCTGTCATCAAAATGTCATAACCCATTGATCCCACATTGCAATCAAGGAATCTTGACTCTTATTAATGACATTCAGTTATGCCAGGAACATCAGCAATCATTTTATCTTTTATGATAATTTTATCATTTTAGTGGTATCATTTAAAACACTGAAGTTAGTGACTAAATCCATTCATCTTTTTCTTAATCCCCCATTAATAGTTACTACCAACTCTAACATAGCTGTTTTAAAACTTCAAATTATTTTAGATTCAATATGATCTGTGTATGGAAATAAATAAGAAAAAACACCTGTGAGTCAGAAAGACCTGAGTGGATTGGATTCCCTTCTGGGGGTCATTCTAGCTCTGCTCTCATAGTTGGTGATGTGAACACAATCTTTTAAAGAAGTTACTTCCTGTTATCTCAGTGCTGCCCATCTGTTATTCCTGTATCTCCCGATGACATGTCACCAGTGGTAGTGACAATTTCTTATCCACTGCTGTCAGAAAAAGAATAGCTTAGGAGCTTGGAAACAAATTTCAAACTAAAAGTTGCTTTGAAGTTTGATCTGCTATTCAGTGAAGCACAGTGTAGAAGAAATAGTAAACATGTCAAGATAAAGGAAGGAAAAAAGGGAGTGAGAACAGTGGAGCAGGATAGAGATGAGCTGCATTTGCATACATTTCCAATGTGCCTTTCAGGCACAGATACTTAAGAGATGCATAGCCCTGTTGCCACGTGGGATTTTAATCTGTGGTTTAGGAGCAGGGAACATACATTGTCTGGTTGAAGTAATTGCTGAAGACAGAGACTAATCTTTTTATTTTTGGGACATTTTCTGCGACACAGGATTTTACAGCAAAACTCTTCCAATACATGGGAATAGTCAGGACTCTTCTGTTAATGCTAAAAGGATTTGTTCTCATTTTCACTTTAAATGTTACAAATCTAAAATTACGATAAGATTCAGAGCAAAAAATGGTAACAGCAGGACACCATACAGCATGTGATTATTTTCAAACACATTACTTTTAATAAAATCAAACAACCCCATGGAAAGTTTCATTTTTGATAAAGAGTTATTTCCTAATAGGAAAGCATCCAAATGGGAACTTTTACCTGGTCTAATAATTGCAAATTAACTGGGATCAGGTCTGCAAAGTCCTAGGAGCCCACTCTTGGCAGCCAGTTCCCTGCAAGGCTCTTCCTCACAGCAACAAGTTTGTGGAATCAAGCCCTTTGTTTGGATCAGTGCTCATCCCTTCAGGCAGAGCTAATTGGCTAATTCAATCACACTGGCTATTTAATTAATAAGGAAGCCCAAAATTCCACATGAGATGAAAGGATGAAGAGCCCAGGAATGACCCTTGATAATAATAAAAGATAATTACAACCAAGAATTGCATTATTCAGACTTTGTTATTGACGTGATAAGCACTGCCATATGCCACGCAAGCTGTGATATGCACCCTACTGCTCTGAGGTGCCACTGCTCGCTGCATTTCCATGGAAATGTGCCTTCAGGTGAGGAACTGAACACTGTGAAACCAGAAAAAAACAAAACTCCCCAGCAGTAATGAGGGGAAAGCAGCCTGGCCACTTGGTTACCTGTGTTCAGGTAGAGCAGTAGCACTTTTAAGATTCATTTTTCTGTTTAGAAAAAACAGGGATCTGAAATATCAGATACATGCTGAGGGCATCAGGGTGCTACATGGGGAAAAAGCCAAAATCTGTTGTGTTATTTGTATTATTATGTTATGAAAACTAGGTTCCCAATAGAAAAATGACAGGTGTTTTTGCAGGACCTACTGGTAAAGGGATGGGGAACTACACTGAAGAGCAGACTCCCAAAAAATACAACAGA
The DNA here is from genome assembly GCF_035770615.1 of Melospiza melodia melodia. Taxonomy (NCBI): domain Eukaryota; kingdom Metazoa; phylum Chordata; class Aves; order Passeriformes; family Passerellidae; genus Melospiza; species Melospiza melodia. Next base: position 10,919,853 of record NC_086206.1, on the reverse strand, counting down.
AGTTTCTGCCAGAATGAAAAATTTCCATAGAAATTAGGTCCTATATTCTTTACACAGTGCAAAGAAGTGTCTGCTGATCCCAGTAAAGCACAATGTATGGGGTGCCTGAAAGACACCTGGGCAGAAAAGAAAATAACAAGACTACATCACCTGCAGCATCACTTTCTTCCCAAATCTTTATTTTTATGTGCTAGTTCCTAAAGACAACCAGGTTCTTGGGAACTAGAATTAGAAAATGTAGATAAGACATGGGCTTGTTTTCTGGCTCCACCTTTCAATTCTTGTGGACCTGGGGCACACAGAATGTTGCAGGGGGTCCTGCTCTGTCTCCTGTGATTTACCTCTTCAGATTGTGCATTTCTAACATAGAGACCACGTCCTCATGTGGGTATAGCATAAAAAGTCCCCAATATGATTAGGCTTTTTCAGTTAAAATTAAAAGTTTTATAAAATCTTCCTCTATTCTGAAAGAGTTCCAGAGTTGTATTGCTCGTTAAAAATCTGTATCTGAGAAGCAGAAGGTGTTTGATTTGTAATGAATGTAACCCTTCAGTAAGATCACAGCTGTAATGTTACAGAATCAGTCATGTAAAGAAGAGTCCCTGGAAGAAAACCTGCCTTCTTTTTTTTTCTCTTTAACCTCAATAGAGCAGTTCTTTTGTTAATTACAGTTACTGCACACTGTGATATTGAAGTGCTCTGTTCTCAAACATATTCTTATTTATTTTAGTCCTTTTTTCCCAGGTAATGAAATGTCAGAACCCTACTTTTTCTGGTTTTGTAGTATGTTGATCAAAGTGACCTTTGCTTTGCGGCAGACACAAATCAATATCGCGCTCTGCGGTATTTGACAGATAAAGGTGCAACATATAATAAATGGCAATCACTGATGAGGAGAGCAAGAAAATACCTGCCAACTTCAGTTCATACCAGCAATTTTCAGACAATGCCACATGTTATGTTCAAAGTAAAATTCATTCGTCCATCTAATAACAGAGGTGGAGGATATTAAAGGACTCAGTTTTGTTAAAGAAATGTTTCAACTCACAGTAATAATTCAGAGTCCAGTCCAGGTCTGTAGTGGTTGGTTGCAAGTAAAGTTATTACATTTTGAAGACAGGTTAGAAGAGCAATTTTCCTTGCCATAAAGGAAAAGACACACACACACAGAGAGCTTTTGCCCAAGAAATGAAATAATAATTATATACACCCATACAAACACAGTCTCTTATTCTTTCTCACACACAGACACACACACATTGTCTTAATACCCTAAAGCAGCTCTCCAGTGCTGTGTTTCACAGCTGAGTATTTGATTTTCTTGTATTCTTTGTAACCTGCTGATAATTTATACACAAATGGAAGCAATTTCTCTTTAAATGCTTAATTACAAGTAGTGTCAGCAAAGTATCTGCCAGAGATTTGAAGTCAAGAAATCATCTGTATTTCCTTCTCCTCACAGGAAACTATTTTTATATTGTAATTGAAAGGCCCTTTTATTTATCTGTTGTTCATAATTTATGCAACTTTACAACTTGCATTTAATGTTTATTTTCACAAGTGCTTTACATGAAGCTGTTGATACACTTAAGGCAGAAAAAGGCCAATTCACAACATGCTTGTGGCTGTTCAGAGCCATTTGATGTGGTTCAGTGAAGACACAGCTAATTCATGAAGCCCAAGTGTCCATGCAAGTGCCCTGTGTGTCTGCCAGTGCATCCCACCTTACCTGTGCAAAACCTGAGATTGAGATGCTGTGCTAACTTTTGATTAATATTGTCAGGATGTGACCACTTATTAGTACTAATGATCAAATTCAGTGTTGAAGCTTACAGCTGAGCTGTACTGTAAAGGCAGCTGATGTTCCAGAAGCAGAGCAGCTGCAGGAAGGGGATTGCAGATACAGGGTCAGTTCAGGGGGGGACCAGAACACAGCACCTTGTACCAATATCCAACATGGAAAGGTCAGTTCCAGGGAATAAGTAAAGCAGCCCAAAACATTGTAGGAATCTTTTTGATCTGCTCCAGATTCTTTTCAATTTAGTGAACCCTTCATCACTTATCCTGGTCTTTTTCAATAGAAATATTATAGTAATTACTTATATTCTTCTGTGATAAAAATGAGAATTTCCCTCCTTCTGGTTACTACTGTGCCATTTTTTTACTATTTTCTCACCCTTTCTTTTTGAAAATTGAGTTTATCTCTGCTCTTTTTTTTTTTTACAAGATATTGAACAGGAAGCAAATGTTTTTTGTCATTTGTCTGCAATAATGCCAGACCTTTCCCTAAGCTGCTGAATTCATGATTAACTTTAAACTGATCCTGCTTCTGCATATCATTTTTCCTATATCCTGCTGTGTTAAACTGTACCCATCATTACCTGCATCTTGTACCCCAGTTTATGTTAACCCATTCTGAATTCCTCACACTCTCAAACTTGTGCAAAACAGATATTTCTATTATCATTATACGTTTTGCCACACAATCTATTTTCTGAAATCAGTCACTTACTGCTGGTCTGTAAGGAACTATTAATAGCTGATCTCTCCAGCCTGGAAAATGTTGTTATGTAGTGCAGCAAAACTTTTTTCTCATACAACATTCTTGTTATTTCAAATGATGATTCCATACTTAGTTATCACAGTCTGGCATGTTGTCAGGTAACTGACAGCTATGAAAAGACCACATTCACTCCCCCCAAAGTTGCATGCAATTGTTCTGCTGCTGTAAAGTGTGGGTTTAGTAAGGACAGAGTCTCTAAACATCATAACTTTGCTGAGGGGGTTGTTACCCCAACTAGCAAAGGCTCAACTGTGAGCAACAGATTTATTACCTGACATAATTAATGGCCTAGATAGTGACATTTCCCATATTATAGACAATCATGAATTATGAGCCCAGCTGCTAGCCTTCTCATTCACTGAAATCGGTTGATAAATATGTTTATTCGAGGTCAGCTTGGCCTCATCCATTAGAAATATTGTTTTTCTAAACATTACATTGATTTAATTTAACTCTAATCAATTTAAAATGGTTCTGACAATTAACAAAAGCTTCAAATATGACCTTAAAGTAATAGGATTCATTAGCTATGTTTAGGATTAAACTTATCCTAATAGGGCTATTTTTCTTCTGAGGGCATGTAGTAGGCCGACTGGTGGTCAGTCAAAATGAAATCAATTATTATAAATTATACAGTTTGGGTTGATTATGTCATGCCTGCTAATTTGTATAAATAAGGACCTCAAACAATAGAAGCCATTTATTAATAACTATCTGTGTCCCAACCTGTATCACACTTTATGCTACAGCTGCAGGATCATCTGTTACCCATGAAGTATTATATTCTCTACTGCTAGGCATATATGCTAATTAAACCCATAATTAATTGTAACAGTTATAGTTAAAGTCAAAATGCTGACAGCCTTTTTGGCCTATTATTCATGGTAATCAACTGATTCAAAAGGCAACGCAATCAACGATTCCTGCACTAGCCAGGGGATCGTGACACAATGGCAGCACCAGTGACAGCTGGCACCCACAGCTCTTGGGCTACAATAGGAAATATAAACCTCCAGAGCTGAAATGCCTCGCTATGAACAGTGCCCATTGTTTTTCTGAGGGAAAATAAGAGTGGAAGTCATATTCAAGAACTGCTGCCCAGTGCAGTGGTTAACAGAGGGCACCAGAGCCCCAGAGAGCCCACCCAGCCCTCCTGGGCACCAGCAGCACTCGGGGCTGGTGCCATCCCTCAGGGTCCTCTGCTTGTATCCCTCACCAAACCCTTCCCCTTGCTTAGATTAGGGATGAGAATTCTGCACAGTGCTTTGGAATATCAAGAGGAGATTTTGCTGGCCCTGTTCTCATTGAACTCATGCCTGCTGGACAGTGGGCAGTGCCCAAAAGGTGTGTGCTGTCCCTGGGTGTGTTACCTGCAGAGAAAGAACAATCTCTGAGCAGGGAACATCGCCTTTCCCACTTACACCTGCCTGTGCAGCACCCTTTGAACCTGTGGGAAATGCCTTTTCTTTTGTTTCCAGGCACAGTGGTGGATTCCAGCACCCTGAGAGGACAGGGTGGAGAGAGAAGGACAAGGGGACAGTCTGTCAGCAGAGATCCACAAACACTCTTCTAAGACTTGCTCTGGAGCAAGTGCTCTGTGTGGGCACAACTTGGGGTGGCCCCAGAGTGACCTGAGCTCTTCAGGAGGCCACCAAGGGCAGAAGAGGGAGCAAAGGCCAAATCAGAGGTCACTTTCAGCAGTGACACTTTGCAGCCCAGATGAGGTGCAGTGCCACATGGGCCACCTGAACCTGTTGCACACACAAGGCACCTGTCTCTGTGTAGGTCTTGTCTCACTTTCCTCCTCAATTTAATTTTTAGTCTGGTTATCTATCCCTGCATGGGGCCTCAGACCACAATCTCTTCCTGAGCTGTTCCTTCCATGGTCAGGCCTGCTCGTGGCCCATAGCACTGCCAGGCCAGCAAGTTTATACATTCACATCTTGAGATGTGCTGCTGCTGCTGCTTAAACGAGGTTAGCCAGGGCCTCATTACTAAGATTTACACTGTCACTTACAGAGATGCCCATCCAATCCTATAACACATAAATTTATGGGCATCACAGCGGAATTTTTTATTGTTACAGCTCATATACAATGTGTGCCCTTAGTGACACATTTTAAAATAAAATATATTGTACTAGTGATTTCTAATGCTTAAAATAAAATAAAATAATAATCAACTTTTAGCTACAGTTTCCCCCTGGTTATTGAGCTGAACTTAATGACTGGCTGAAAAGTATTTGTCAACACAACAGCTGGAGAGCAACACTTTCTTGTGGCTTTATGTCACAGCATATGCCAGCCACTCAGAACATGTGATAATTCAACTGGAGCTGGTACTACAATAGCAGATGGGTTGAAGCATTGTTATTCTCACTCTAGCTCCCAGCCCTTGAGGGATCACTAAATAAAATCAAAGCAGATGGACCATTACAAGCTCATTTGTGTTCACTACAAGCACCTCAACCTCCAGTTGTGATATACTGCACCTTTGTATAAAATGACATGTATGGTAACATGGCCTAATGAAAATAGCATCAGACTTGGCAAGTGAGGAATGAGACTGGGAAATATGCACAGATCTATTTATCACTGAGTTCTTACCTTGCAGAAAGGGTTCACTCCAGTCCCTCTCTCCCTGGTGCCCCCCCCTCCCCTCAATGTTTACCATAGTATTTTTCTCCACGTTTATAATTTAATTTTCTCACACTTGTCACAAGAACTAAGAGGTGCCTGTTGGTTTTGGCTGTAGGAGCCAAGCAGAGCTCCCAGCCTGTGCAAAGACAGGATGAGTACTACTAACCTGGACTGTAAAACTCATTCCTACACACCCCTGATGAATGTGCTGACCCAGGTGGCCCACAGGGGTCAAGGCTTTAGCACCTACTGGCACCAGTCCCTGCAGGGACCAGGCCACCATGTCCATTTCCCAGCCTGCTCTTGCCATGAGGTGCTCCAAAACTCTGCACTTTTGTGCTTATGGGCTTGTGCACAGAACCAACTGCTCCAGCACACCCCAGCACTTCTGTCTGTGAGGTGCCAGTCAGCATCTCTGAGCAAACTCCCATGGTATGGGAGGCACCTGCTTCCCAAGGATGAGACACTAAAACTGTCAGTTTCCAGAGGAGGATCCTTTGGGGTCTGCTGACAGAGTTTGAACTGAAAGTCAGAGTTTGAATTGAAAAACTCTTCTTGCCACCCTCAGCAGCCCAACATAAAATCAAAGGCACATCCAGTGCCTGCTTAAAAAAATATGTTCTGAGCACCTGGTACAGCAATGCACCAACAATGTCACCTGAAGGGTTTTTTTATACAGTTCCCTCCCTGACCACCCTGCTCCAGGGAGCTCCAGCTAGGTGAAATATGGCAGAAAAGGTCTTGCTTTCCTTTATGACAACTGTGCTTCTCAACCACACAGACACAAACACACAGACACAACATACATGTGTGCAGTTAGTGACAATTCCCAAACTGAACTCATCTCAAATGTGAGCTCTTTATATCTGTATCTTATTTTTTTTTTTCTGCCAGGTTTTAAACAGCCTCTGCCCTGCTGCAAACACAGCTGCATTCAGTGCTAAGCAGAATATACTGTGAACTTATTCAAGGCTTTGAGGGTTCTGTTTTTTCCTGTATAAACAGGAAAAGTGGGAGTAGACAGTGTCTGGGGAGAGTTAAATGCATTCTGTCTGCATGAAAGACCCAAATAAGACTATCAAACTTTAGCAAAAGCTCTGTGGGTCACCTGACTGCCATAGGGTCCCTCAGAGGTGCAGCAGTGGAAAGCCAAAGAAATCACCTCATTTGGGTTGATAAATACAGTGGAACTTCAGTGACTGCAGCATGCAGTTGAAAGACTTGTCCAGCTTTTTCTGTGAAACAGCCTCTTCCTGAATGTCTGAATTGTACAAAATGATGAATGGTCAGATAATATTTCTCACCTGACCCAGAAAGTTCAGGGCAGCTGGGCAGTGCAAGGACAGTGTTCCAGGAGCATAGTGCCTGCAGCTCGTGCCGCATCCTGCTTTGTTTGTTCTTGCTGAGCACTTTCTGCCCAGTGCAGTGACTCATCCCAAACTGAATTGGTGAAACTCTGTCAGAGGAATGTGCAGGTCAGGTCAGGCATCAGCACTGCCCCTTATCTGCTGGCCAGCTTTCCTATCAGCCAAACTAATTTGCTAAGATAATTCTGCTTCCTGCCATCTATTACAATAAATCAACCACTGTAGCTTCATTGAATTCTCTGCCAACTGCTGCCCTTGAAAATCTCAAACTGTGTGGGGGACTGGGAGGGAAACCTGTACTCTTCTAAATATAAGAAAGCTGTAGATGTACAACTTGGAATCCTGGGCAGTGCTGTATCTCCTCAGCCCCACATTAATGGTGTGCCAGAGCCAGCTCAGACTGGGGCAAACCCCAATGCAGCAATCATTCATTCCTTTGAAAACAAGTTTTTGGAATGATGTGATCTCAGGTGGCAAAGCACATGTGGTAAACACAAACAAGTGACACAGAGAGACAGAGAACATGAGCACATGCTCAGGAAAGAGCCAGAGTAAAATGACAAAGGATTCACTGTGGTGGCTGTTGAAGAAAGAAATAAAGGTGTTCCAATTAAATGGTAATCCTCTGACAATTAATTTTGAAGAGGAAAAAGATATTGAGGATGGGTGTGAACTGCAGAAGAAGCATCCCCAAGCACGCATACTACAGGAAAAAAAAAAACAAAAACTTCAAGGGGGAAACTGTATTCTGCTTTTCCTTATAGCAATATCAAATACTGAGAGTAGCAGGGATATTACAATTCACAGCCATATTTAAAATTACAAGATGCACTAATTTATACACTGCTTGTATAGTTTTGTTTAGGTTCGATATTTAATAATGCCAATTTGTTGTTGTTTTTTTTTTTTTTTTTTTAAGAGGCCTCTTTCCCTCATGAAATTTCAGCATTTTCTCTTGAGCTACCCAGAAGATGAACACTGGTTTTGCAGCAGCTCTGCTGGGATAAAACTCAGCCTGTACCAGTGTGGGTGCTGAAAGGAGCCAGCTCCTTCCTCAGCAGCATGGCTGGGTTCATTCAGTCAATCACTTGGCAGAAGGATGTTTAAGCATAATTGCATATCCCCTCCCTGTCTTTAAATATTCAGAGGAAAAGTCACAGAAGAACTGATAATGTAACAATAATAATGGGGCTGAAGAACAGTATAATAGTGTGAACTCATCTATCCCTTGGTTTCATTTACATGTTTAACAGCTGCTTGTTTCTCCATTATAGAAACATCATTACCTGACTTGTAAGAAGAGAGGGGGAGTCTGTTCACCTTTGGGCAACTAGCTCTGCATTTATTAATAGTTGTTGCCCATCTCATTATACATTTAATTGCTGCATTATAATTTATTTATTCATTGATTTATTGTAATACATGAGTAGAAACAAAATTACCTTTGCAAATTACTTTGATAGGTGGGAAGTTTGCATGGTTAAAAATACCCCAACATGCAGTGTGGAATGTGAGATGTTCCCCAGTGAATAAACATCTTCACACATAAGCACTAGCAGAGTCAAACTGCTCTCATTACAAAGTGAAAGTAAATGCAGCCAACTTACATACTGTTTAAAAAAAAAATATAATTGTAACTTCTATACAATTATCCTTACCTTCCCAGATGTCTCTGCTTCATGGAACAGGGAATCAGCTGAAAATGAAGGACAAAGAGAATGGGAAGCAAAGACTCATCAAAAATTAGGAAGCCACAGGTGTAGGAAGTTTGCAGAGCGCGTGGTGAATGAAGGCAGGCCCCGCTGTCAGAGTGGGTGGGAGCTGCAGCCGGGGCCGCTCAGCCCCAGCACCCGTACGGGGCCATGATAGTCAGGCACAGGCAGGGACAGAAAGTACACACACAGAATTGCTTCCATTTTCAGTTATTTATACATATAGGAAAGAATCAGACCCAGAACACCTCCAAATTTTTTTGTCAATTCATTAAAATTAATGATTTCATAAAAGTGATTTGTAAATAATATCCACTATCAAATTTCTGCATACACAGAGCAACCAGCTGCAAAACTTGTCAGTTAGGGGCACAGAATGCAGGTTGATTTTTAGTGGGGTCGGTGGGTTTTTCCTGTCCTTAGCACCTGGGGGCTGCAGAGCTGCCGGGGCGGTGGGACTCGGGCAGGGAGCAGGAGAGGCCTGGGGAGAGCCGGGGCTGGGGGAGGCTGGGCCGCTGCTCACAGAGCGCCTGGCTCTCCTCTGCGACAATTCATTTCGCGTGGGAGCTTTGGTGTGAGGAATTATTGCTACATTCGTGCTGGTGATACCGTTTTTCATCACCTTTCATCAGAGTGCTCCAATGACCCTCCGATTTCCTTGGCATGTTGCATCTGCCAGCAGTGCCTGCTTCCCTCAGGCACACACGGGCACCATTCGGGTCCAGCTTTCCCTGCAGAGCCCACAAGCGGTGCAGTGAGGCTGGCCTGGGGCTGTGGGGCAGCTCCGGGACACAGGCGTGGGGACAGAGCGGGACAGGGCGGTGACACAGGAGGGGACACAGGGGCACAGAGCGGGCCCGGCCGCGGCACCGCGCGTTGAGCGCCAGGCCGGGCGCAGCGGGGCGGGCACTGCCCCCGTGTGGCCGCAGAGCGGCAGCGGCCGCAGCGCCGGCCCCGCCCCGGCACAGTCCCACCGGGCAGAGCAGCATCGCCGTCCTGCTCGTGCAAAGCTCAGCTAAACAACAAACCCACCTTTACTGCAGCTTTCCGAAAAATAGCTTTTGCACCTATTTTTACAATGTTTAAGGATTTTCAGTAAGATTAATATTATTAAAATGCTTACATTGTCATAATTCCTTTTGCATGCTCAGGTAGGATTTTATTCACTATACTTACCAGTTTTTTATTTGTTTATTATTACTAAAATACTCAGGAAAAATAAATAGAAAGGTAAAGCTACTCCTACTGGATAGGAGTTAGTGTTTTTCTAGACAGAAAATGCATAGAAAGTGGCAGCTGTGGATTCAGCAGTGAAGCTACAGCATTATTCCAGGAGGAGCTGCTCACTAGGGTTAGTAAGGTGGTGTACGAAGAATTTAAAAATAAAATCCCCCCAAAAAACTCCAGGTAGCTATAGCTGCTTTTCAGTGGTTTGCCCTTACAGCATTAGACATTAATTGGTAAGACACAAGTAGTAATCTTAGACTTGATTTTATACATTACAACAACTCCTAAGTTTCCTAGAAACACTGAAGGACTACAAGAAATATGCATTTCTTATATATTTATGTTTATATAAATATAAACATAAAACTGCCTGTAAGTACACAAAACACGCTGGTCAGTTCACCTTGACTTCATACTTTTTCATTACACTCCCACATTTCCAAGCCCCAAAGAAATGAATAGAGCCATAAGAATAATATCTTTAATTAATATTAATACAGAAAGAGCACATAGTACATTCCTTTCCAGCAGCAGCTCATTCAGCCCTACCATTTGAAAAAAAAAATAAATTAAGGCTAGTTGAGGGCAACCTGATCCAATGGTTTGTTTCCCTTATGCCTTCTTGGAGACAGCCTTGTAAGCTTAAGAGACTATTTGTGCACAAAACATGGGATGTTTATTTAGCAAAACATCAAGAACGATAAAAACATGCTTTGTTACAGTGGTAAAAATACACAGAGCTTTCAAGCTGCTTTTTACACCAGCTCAGTTGGGAAACCACACCAGTGTGGTATGCAGCACGGTGGTGCCTCAGTATTGGATGGAACTGGCAATTGTCAGGGATCATGGTGACCACGCTCAGCGACTCAGTGGAGTATAAAGTGCACGAGAAAAATAAGTGCATTGAAATGAACCATTTATGATCAAGAGCAATTCTTGTTACACACAGTACTTGCTTAAAATGGGAATCTCACAGGCTGTTCAGTACAACACAGTAGTACAATTTTCAAGAGCACAGAATCAGTATCACATAGTAGAAAGACCTTTACTGAACACAGATATTTCTGTATTTTTTTCCTCCATTTATCTCCCCTGCCCAATGACAAGCCTTCTGATGGAACTTACAGTAGGTTTGGTTGGGGCTTTCTTGAAGGATTTTGTTTGAGGAAATCTGTAAGGCATCACCTTTAGCTAATACCTCCTCTTTACCCTCTATGTTCACAATAAGCAAGGATTTAGTGGCACAGTGATTTGTTCCATTTTGAACCCCAGTTCCAAAAACGTTTAGCAGAGCAGGCAAATTGCATGGGATGGAGGTTTTTTCCCCAGTTACAAAAGTTTGTCCTACGAAACTTTACATTTTTACAGGCTGTCAGGAACCATGTTGTCAATGTATTTTCCTACTCACAGGTTAAGGCCATTGTTAGCAGTACTTATAAGCCAAACCATGAAGAATGATCTAAGTGCTATTAATTTGGGGGAACATTCATTATATTACAAAAAAATAAAATAATTGATTGGGAGGTTTCCAAATGCATTAAACAACATAAATGTTGGGTGCTTAGTCACTGGACTCTTTGGGCATTACAGTTAACAGCAGTAGATGCTTAGAATGCAAGCTTCAAAATAGCTTATTCAAATCCCCTACAAATATATGCTGAAGGCTAAAAAACACTCAGAAAACCCCACCTTTTCTACCCTTGCATATAAGTTATTTTACAAGTTTCCTTTCACAGTGAAATCACTTTTCTGTTTGTATACTCGTTTCTGAGAAAGGAAATAAAATTGGGGTTATTTCTGTAACATTTCATTTACATTGCCAGATCACCTCCAATGCAGTGCAGTACAGAACACAGCAATATATTTTAGATTAAAAGAAGACTCCTTGATTGCCAAAACTATTTTTTTTTGCATGCTGTAGAAGATATCTCTGCCCTCTTAAGTGGGCAACAAACTAACCATGTAATCATACAGTGCTTGCAAAACTATTTACCATTTTGCAATAATCTATAGTACAAAAGGCAGGCTGCAGAGCACTGCCTGCCCTTCCAAACACAGTATTTGTCACCGAGAAGCGTGCACAGTAAAGAATATTCCCTATGTGTCCCACAGGAAGAGTCCACACTTCTTTTCCTTTTCCATTGAAAGGCCAGGAGTTTGGAGGCAAGAAGCCAAGTTCCTTTACACCCATGTGTATTAATTCACTTCTGCCAATCGAGTGTTATCTCCTGAAAAGCTGGATACTTTCCAGCTGTATGAAAGAGTGGATATTTTGCTACAAGATTATTCACCTAGGAAACTTTAATATGGCTGCCAATTTCAATTCTCTCCTCTGGCCATAGCAGGTCCAAGGCTGTTCTCCAACCTCAAGCAGGAAATGAAGCTGGGGGTGGGGATAGTTGGAAAGATGACACCAGTGGAAGACACATGAAATTAATGCACTAGGAAAGTCAAAAATAAATCTAGGGCTAGGGAAGAGAAAGAATCCAGACATTCAGACTCGTCTCCTGGGTGCAGGTTTGTGCTTGAGCCTGTGTTTGCTCCTTGGTCCAAGGGGTCACTGCTTGGACCTCCTTCCAGGTTAGGACACAAGGGCCTGGTTATAGAATCCATCACCTAAAACCTCACCAAATTTTTTCAGGAGAGAAAGAAGTCAAGAGCTCTGTACTAAAACAAAAGAGAGTTTGGCCAAGGAGCAGACTGGTTAAATAAGGCAAGGGAATATGAAAGCCAGGAGACTCTTTCAGGCCAAAGCAAGGGTGACACTTCTAACAACTCTGTTGCTCTTGAGAGTGAAAGGTGAGAGCACACTTCATGCAAAGGCAAATGGAACAGATCAACCCCCCAGCAGCCCCTGCTTCTCACAGATTAGTCCTTCAAGCAGCTTTCAAACTTACTACCCTCTATGGTAGAGTGTGTTCCAAAGAAAGATTCTAGGTTTTCCAAGAAAAACAAAGTAACCACACTTTCTACAATAAGGGATCAGTCTCCATTGCCTTTTTCAATGTGGCTTTTCCTCTGTTAAATTTGTTATCTCTTCCCTTCTATAGACCTGATCCCAAAAAGGAAGTTTCCATATAAAACAGTTTAAGAGTTGAAAATGTACAGTTCATATAGATGCAATTTGTACGACCAGATGTTACTGTATATATACAGCTGCATGTTTGCCAGTAGTGTAGACAGAAGTAGCTAAAAGGCAACTAAAACAACAGTATGTCATTGCAAACAGGAACCAACAGACTTCAAAGTATAATACTTTACATAAACACAGGTTTTGCAGCTTTTCAAGTTAGTTTTCATCAGGTACATGGTATACAGTAAAACTCCGATCTACCTTTATGTATAGTTTCATCTTTCCAAGCAGAGATTTTTAATATTCTCTTTATAATATTACTAATCCTGAAATGAAGAGTCAGAAGTGTAACATTCCCAGGCAGTAGCTTAATGTACTGTAGAAAATTCAGTTCTATTTACCAAGGACTAGGATTCACTTCAGTAACATTCCCTGAGGCAATCCATGATTTTATTGTTTTGTCCTGGAATCATTTGTGTACAGTTGCTGTTCTGTTCCAGACTACTTTGTTTCTTTAAAAATAGACACTTAGAGAAAGACATCTGTTAATTTTCATTGCTAATTTTATATCTTAGCAATTATGCTTCCCCTTAATGCCCTCTTCTTTTCCTCTCTTTCCCCTCCAAAAGTTGCAAGTTGACAACACAGCAAGTCTGTGTGCTTGATTTTTGCAAGACAGGGATTCAGATCTTTAAATGAATGTTAATTTTTAGAACTGAAAACAATGTAGTAGATAAGAGAACATAATACGCAATGAGCAGTCTAAAATTTATCTTACTCAAACTGAAGTTATTGTCCTTTTGAGAGAGAAGCTATGGTGCTAAAAAGATCAAGGGTGAGGAGAAAGGGTGGGTGTAGAGAAACAAATGAGAATCATCATCCCTGTCCACAGAAATGCACTGAGCTAGAATACTGTACCCTTACATTCCCAATGGACTAAGGAGATTTCTCCTGATATAATTCCACATTTAACATTTTAAAAAAGCCTGTGTATCATCAATGCACTTAAAGCTTTTAAGTTTTAGTAACTTAACTTTGTTTATAAAACAAACACACACAAGCACACTTCCTAGAGTGCAAAATGCTTAAATACTTCAGTGACAGAACTCCATATGTAGTTTTTGGAACAGTAAATCCTCTGGATGTCATAGTCAACTTCTTCCATTGCCAGCAACGGTTGCATTGAACTACCCAAAACTGCAGCAAACCCAAGAGTGGGTGACTCTGTACTGTCTCCTCAGTTCTGCAGAGATCCTGGTTCATTTGTATAAACTCATTGTTGGACTTTGATACATGCACATGTAAGCATCACAAAGCAGTCTTCGTGCACAGCCTTGGATTTTCCGGGAATCCAGTGAGTGCAATTCTTCTAGAGACATCTTCAGGTATTCACCAACTTCTGGACATGGGGTAACTTGTGGAATGTTAAAGCCATTCTGACCTCCTTTTAAACCATTAGAAAAGAAGGAGAAACAGATTAGGAGAACATCTACATATATTTGCTATTCAAAATGTACTTTCATTACAACAGCATCACCAGTTCTTGAAAACACCTTCTAAAAACGTAAACATGCCAGACTGGACTGCTGCAGGGTAAACACCTATGAGAAGTGTATTGTTCAAGAAATCACTATTAGAATCAGAATATCCTGTAGTGTTTACCAACAAACCACACCCACACAAACACCCCACAAAACCAGGGGGAACTCTGGGTTTTCATTAACACTAAAAACTCTGTGTGACTTTAGGAAAGTGACCTGAACACATACCTCACATGCACTGGATTTGTTAATAACATGACAACTGGTAACAGCTGATGAATTTACAAACCATGTCTGTACCTGACATGCACGAATAAGGCATGGTTTGCTCCTGGCCATTTTCATAAAACTGAGCAAATTCAAACAACACAAGTATGGACATTCTGCTGTTCCCAGCAGAGATTTTCAGCTTATGAAGAAAAGCTGAAGAAAAATATTTGCAATATTAAACCCCCCAAAGAACAGCAGGAGATATTTCCAGCATCTCATATGATCTAAATTCCTGAAATAAAGTGGATCTTTACAAACATCAGTCATACATATTTCAAGCACTCTGAATGAAGCTTGATTGTCTTCTGGCCATTGTAAGAAAGTGACTTTACTTCTGTAGCAGTACCATTTTCAACACGAGGCAAAACTCTTCTCTCCCTGCCAACTCACACCGTAACAGAGGGGTTCCAGAATACTTCATGCAAAAACTGGTACTATGTATCTGACACTTCATTTATTACTGTTCTTCTTAGGCACCAGAACTACAGAGTCCATATTTAAATGGGATCTGTTTAAAAAGCAGCATCTAAGAAAACAGTTGTTTTACTGACATTTGTATTATTATAGGGTAACAATTTTCCACTGATAACTCTAAAGGGATTCAAAGGAATAGCATAGATGTTGTAATGTGTGACTACTTCCTTTATTCTAAAGACAGCTACCATAAGTCATTTAAGAAAAAGTAATTAAAATATTTGTATGCTATCTGATAATCATGTACATCAACTTAAATATAATTGGAAAGTACATTCCTGCAGTTGATTATTTAAAATTGTCTCTGCCTAATTTGCAAAGCATAGAAAAATGTATAGGGAGTCCTACTAGGAAACTTCTGCAGTTACTTCTGTACCATCTAATTACTAAGGTATCTAACTGAGTGAAATTCAGAATATTCAAATCAGCAGCTGCCATGGAATCAATGCGCTAAGGTAAGGCTGAGCCAAGATCAGTATCCCAGCATCGAGCACGTCCAGTTAAACCACACTAATACCAGCAACGCTTTAGGGAAAGAGTCCCTGAAATCTAAACCACAGATACAAAACTGTAAGAGAAGTGAAGGGGTGAAGGAGAGGTTACCATCCCGGTCTGCCATGCTGTCGAAGAAGAGCCAGGCGGAGTCGTCGCGGCCGTACTTGACGAAGGCCACGTAGTGGCTGGTCTCGATGCACAGCACCGCAAACAGCTCCATCTTCTGCGAGGGGATGCAGCCGTGCCGCCAGTCCCAGTCCGGCAGGTCCTTCGGAAGCGACAGCGGGTTGAATTTGTGACTCTGTCTCTTGGGGTGAAGATGAACCTACAGTTGAAGTGATATTTCAGAAAAGAAAAAACACCCTGGAAGATTATTTGTTTCAGCGGCAGACAAAGCTAAAAAGGACATTACTGCTGAACAGAAGATTAATGGTGTTAGAGAAGGAACTGCAATAACAGCAGCTGACTAAACGTTTCTATTTTTTCCCCACCAGTGTAGTTCAATATTGCCCAGAAAATTCAAATCTAAGGTTAGAACGGAGGTCAGGTGTAATGCAACAGCTTTCTACTATGCTCAGATTTGAAAACAAGCCGTGACTGACATCTTCATGCAATTGCCAAACAGCAAAACATAGCATTTCTGTCACAAATTTATCAACTCTAACAAGGGAGCATGAACATAAAATTAGATTTAAAACACATGGTTACTACTTCTCCACTGTGTCCAATCCTGGATTTGGCAGATGCCATGCTGATAAACACATTGCAGGAGACTGATCTGTCACCAAAGGAGACACTTCACTTGGTGGGTGGCAGCTACACTGGTGCTGGTGAAGAAGCCTCATTATCTCTTCTGCCTTTCTTTCAGTTACCACAGCATTACCACAGCATTAACCATTTGGGTAAAACCCACATGAATACCAAAGACAAGCACTGACCTGTGTATTGCATGTTTTGCAGAACTGCTTGATTTTGCCAGCAGAAATATCAGTGTCTTCATAACACTCCCTGCACTCGTACATAGCGAGCCCTCTGCAGATACGGCACTGCCTGGGAGCTGCAGAGGCAACAAAGCTGTTAGTCTCCAGCCTGGGGAGGCTTTCATTTTTCATTTTTAGCAAAAGGAATATGAAAATGAAGGACAGCTATTACTTTACATGGAGAATGACACTACATGTAGTTAAAATGAGATTGCTAATCAAAGAGAAATGTACCAGTCTATTTAACTTCTCTTTGGTGCAGTGTGGATTAAGAGAAAAACATTTACACTGGCAAGTGGCAAAACAAGATGATAAATATCTAGTGTATGAACAAGCAATAACAGGCTTTTAAATCATGTTAGCTCTCTCTCATCATAGTGGTGTTAGCTCCTACAGCTGTCAATAACCAGGAAAAAAAAACAAACAAGAAAAAGCATAAGCTGATGGCCAAGACAGTGAGAGAAAAGGCCATGGCAACTTCAGAGATTATTATTCTAAGGAATTTTGGCAGTTTTATTAATTCTTAAATTTAAAACCAGCTGTCCTTCCTTAGTACAATGTGATGAAAAATTCAGTGGATGATCAATGGCAGAAAATTAGGTCACAAAAAGAAGTGACATAATTATGGCTAAAAAATGCACAGCCACAATATACCACAGGTGCACATCCTCATCTCAGGCTCCCTTCCAGCCTAATGAACCAGTGAACAGCTTTGCTGCTAATAACTCAATTTTAAAAACAGTCCTGAAATAAGTTCAGTTATACAGGTACTCAAAACTTAAAGAAACAAAAAAAGAAGTTGTATTCTATATATTATTCTGAATTAGAGCTTCTAATTTACATGAGGGGAAAAAAGCCTTCTACCCAGTAAAATTTCATTTCTCCTCAGTCCAAGCATCTCACATTATCTTGGTAAATATTCAACAGAAAAAAACCCCAACAGGCCACCAGAAGTATCAGGAATACTTTAACTGTCTTAGTCGGTCTCAGCAACTGTCTCTCATTATACAATGCAATGTTATATACTTACTGTCTTCAAGTAAGTCTGTTATATTCAATTCCAAGGATGGAAAAATTTTATTGAACATTTTGAAGTCTTTTCCAAACCGGGGCATCTGAATAATCAGGCAAGAGGGTGCCTAGGTAAAATGCCAGAATACAATGTAATGAACTTGACATAAATAATTATCTAACTTTGTAGACATTCTTCTAATGCAATAAATATGTTCATGTTTTTTAAACTCACAGCCTACTGACAGAGGTATCTCAAAGTATTAGTCCTTAAAACAACTCAACAGCAGCAGCAAAGAAGTTTTCTTTTAGTAATTCTTTACCTAAAGCACTTTGATCTGTTCAACCAAAGAATACATCTCATTAAGTGAACCTTAAAATGCCTTTGCTATGTAGGCATCTGGATCACTGACACAATATTCCCATTTCCAACATGTCTGCATGTTTTTGCAGCAAATCCTATTTTCTCCCATTGCTGAATGGACAGATATTTAGGTATGATCACTTCTAACAAGGCAACTGCTGTCACCAACCTCTGCAAACTTCAAGTTGCTGTTGATGAACGACCACTCCAGTAACTGCTGAATTGTTGGGACTCCAACTTTCTCATTTTTGTCCATAAAAATTTGATAGAAGTAACAGTCTTGTACTTTCTGACCAGCTGATCTAAAAACAGTTTCAAAGGAAAAAAAAAAACCCAAAAAACAGATTCTGAAGCTCTACTGTAATGATGACTGTATCTTCTAGGAAAATAACATCTACATGAAAATAGTGACAAGACATCCTCTCTGCATTGAAATATATTGTGCTTTAAAAAACCCCAAACAAACAACAAAGCCTGACAAAGCCCAGCCCCCTACCCCCAGTAAAAAAGTGCCAGGCAGTCAAGTATTAAGTTTGAATTGATTATGGAAAAATTTAAAGAAACAAAACCAATGCAAATTTCACAGCATGTTTTAAAAACATATGTCTATGCATGGCTGAACTACCAACTAAGCATCTGCATCAAAAACTCCAAGACAATAAAGCAGCTTTCATTGGAGAGACAATTAGGAGTTTCAGTAATAAAATATCAAATGAAACAACACTAATTATCTTCAGTATGATGGGTTTAATGAAACATTTCCTCTAAATCAGGGTGATATTTACACTGCTTCCTGCAGTGGAAGTCTCACACAGATGGCTAATGCTGCTAGACTTGCTCTATAGTTAGCAGAGAACTCTCCAAAAGGATAATCCAAATTCAAGGCTGTCCAGCTGTAATTGTTACGACTCCTTCCACACCCAGGCCAGCTCTGAGGCAGATTACCACACAAACTGCCAATGCAAGCCCTAGGAAGTAGTCTGGAGAAACTTCTTTATCCTCACCATAAGGGGGAAAAAAGGGAAAAAAACCCTTTCCATTAAACACACACATCCCTACCACAAACCAATTATCCTCTTCAAAAAAAAAAAAAAGGAACCACAAAACCACAACACATTTTGTATAGCTAGGGAGAGGGACACAGGATTAAGCTACCAAATTAAGTATGTTTTGAGGTCAGATGTTCAAAATATAGAAGTATCAAATATCAGTGCTCTCAGATCGTGTTTCTGTTAAATAAACATAACTCTGATATATTTGGGAGGAGATCTTCAGATAAGCAATCCAACCTCCTCTGGAAGTTCAAAAGAAAGGATATAAAAGATGATGCTCAGGTTGAAGAAATGTTTTTTGCTACTACAGAGAAAAAACATAGAGGACTAACTAGCCTCTAATAGTAAAAGAAAACCATTGGGTTGGAGCTGGTTCATCTCAGCATCAAAAATTCCTGGGAACTTTCATCAAATTTGCTATAAACTGTAACCTCCTCCAATCTAGCCAGTATTTAAGCCAAAGTTGCTTTTCAGAGTATTCAGGTGTTGAGAGGGTTCTAAAAGCATGATGCTCAGTGTTACCACAACTAAGAAAGAAAGAAAGAAAGGAGATTTCTGCATTGCCCTTGAGGAGTTCAGGTATGTGCACACTACACACAAACTCTGCTGCTAAAGCTGAATGTGGAACATGAGTGATGTTCTGTGTATAGCACAGACACAACAAAGCCCTTGAAGGTCAAAGAAATAAGATTCACCTTATTTTCAACAGTGGCTCAACTCTCAGAATATGGTGAAATAAAATATTCAAAAATTCTTCTGGATCTGGAGGCAGGAGAGAAAAGAAGTTTTGTCAGCATGCAAAACCAGACACATTATTCAAGACTCCTTGAAACTGGGGTTTTTAAAATTTTCATGGAAAAAAAGTAACAATTGATTTTTACAGCTTTATTATTACCCCAGAAAGATTATGACAAACTAGGAATATTTTCATGACAAACCTCTATTTATTCTTTTAGTGTTAAAAGGCCCTAATAAAAGGCACAGGCTCAACAGGGTAACAAAGCTTTCCAGTAAAGTTAAAGATGCTCTGTATTTCAGAGGAATCATTTAGCACCCCACATCTTTTCCAGGAGAAATAAAAGCTTTCAAAAGGAAACAGTGAATCTGCAGAGAGCCAGTGAGGAGCAGTGACAGTGACACAAAAGCTACACCATAGTCCCAAGTTCAACTAAACCAGAGACCAAGTTCTCTAACCAAGAATGCAGCACTTCCCAGAGGGCTGCTCTCCCTCACCACAGTTTGCTGGTCTGTTTCTCTCCCTGCCACTAACTGCAGTTAATACTGGTTCCAGCACTCAGTATTTACAAAGAAAGTAGGATTCTCTTGAATAAAAGCAAAACAGTTACATAATAAAATGCTAATTAATCAATATATTAAGCAGAAGATCAAGAAGTTGGGAACCGATTTTTCTAACATGATTTGAACATTTTACTCCTTAAAATGCTACATAACCATTGTAACAATGAAATGTTGAAGTGCAAAATTTATTCCTCATGGATCAAAGTGACAATTTGAAAGAGGACAAACATCCCAGCCTTATCAGTCTTCTCCACTAACTGCTACAAGGGAGTTCCAGGGGTACAGGAAGGCACTAAAAGAAATTCAGGCAGTGGAAGACTCCAGAAATGGTTCAGCTGGGGTTCCTTGCATAGTTGAGGAAACAGAAAAGACCTTACTAGCAGCCAATGGTCACTCAGATCTCTGCTCAAGACACTACTGCCACAGAAAAATATCTGGGTGCTTTGTTCTGGTTTAATTATGTAGCAAGGTTCCTCAGTCCCTTCATATTAGATGGAAAAGAAAAGCAAACCTCCCCCATTACCTTTTTCCTCTGAAGTGAATCCTGATGCAGCCTCAACTTTTTCAAGTATTTTCCTCAGTTTCATTATTTTTGTAGCACATACATATCCGTATCTAAGACAAACGGGTTTAATAAGCTATTAGCCAGTTTTTGATCAAGTTAGAACAGTAAAAGAAAAGCCAAAACCAATCACTTAAAAACTGAAATACAGGTTCTCAAATCCTTATTGAACTGCATACAGTATTTCTTCAAAACTACATGCTGATTTCTTTTATTTAATCAGAGTCCTGGTTTTCTTAATGTAGTATAAATTTACTGCAGTACTCAATGTTCTTTTACAACTTCAAGAGCATTTTAATCATCAACTTACCAGGATAACTATTTTCAGATTTGTCAGTTAATTACTTTTGATTTGTTTTCACTCTAATTTGCACAGCTTAATACATCATTTCAGAATGTCACATAACAGCACTGAGGGAGTTGTTAACAAAAAAAATATTCGATATTTGAGAAAGACACAGAGCTGTACTGCTGACCTAAGAAGTTGAGGCTTTGAGCATTCAGTCTTTTCCCCTAAAGTTTTTCAGCATGATCAGAGGACAGTAAGGCATTCAGCCACCTCAGGCACCTGGGATTTCTGCTACTCAGTGTGCAGCCTGCTATCCTGCCTGTTGCACAGACCCTGGAACACAGCAGGCCAAGCACACACTCCCTGACAAGAGCAAGGCTTCAGAAGCCAACATTTATGTTTATCAAAATAAAAACTTTGTCAGAAATTGTTCAGTGACAGACCACAGGATTTTGGAACTACAACTGCATTATTCACTTGTTTGAAAAAAAAAATAAGCTTAAGAACAACAACTTTTCATGGAGATTTTTGTTGCACCTCCTTTGCTCATTGTGCCTGAGAAATTACAAAGGTCATATTAAGTTATTTTAATAAAAGTATTTTGGCCATTTGCAGACCACATGTAAAAAGTAATGAAACTTCTGAAGTCCTGTTAAACCTATTGAATTGTGAAACTCCATTTAAAATAACACAAATAATTTTCTTGTCAAGTACAATAGCATTAAAAACACGTAAAGTGAATGCTGTGAACAAACCTAACTTCTATTTATCAATACTTTTCTATTATTGTACAATACTTGTACAAATTTTACAATAGCTTTGTGCTGATCCATTTGCAAGTAAGAAACTAGTGAAAATATTTCTCACCAAACAATGAATAACTCTTTCCAGTTATCACTGATTAAATTTGCTATGAAGAAAAAGTAGAAATAATTTTAAAAATACATTGAGTAGCAGCAGATAGCCAAACTTCTCAGATTTGCAGTAGGAATGCAAACACTGCAGGATTTCTCTAATTCATGTTAGACTAGAGACCAGTTCTTCACTTACATTCTCAGAGGATTCACAATCTCTGTCCTCAGCAGCTCCTGAGTCTCACTATAATACTCTACATCATTAATTTCTTTAGGTCTGAGTAGCACAGTGTCCAAAACAGAGCTAAAAGAAAACAGGCTACAAAGAAAAAGGAAGGTTTGTTTTGACCATTCAGATGCCTGAGCAACATAAGACAAACCAAGCAAAGCCACAGAAGAATTAAATAACTAAACAGACATAAAAAGAGGCAGTTATGGACAGGGGACACAGCTGCACTAAACAGCAAAGTCCACTCCAACCCAATATTCCTTCTGCAGCAAAGTACAGAACCAGTCACCCAGGCAGGATTCTGCAAAGAGCTCTAAGAGGCAATTCCCTCCCTCCGCCCCTGTGCTCTCCTGATCCTTCAGCCATCTCCAGGCCAGGGACCCCCTCTGTCCACACAAGCAGATCCACAAGGGCCAGTGCAGAGTGGGCACGAGCAGCACTGCACTGCTGGCACTGGGAGAGCACAGGGACTGCAGCACAGCACACTGGGAGCTGCACGGGAACTCACAGTCAGTCACTCAAGCAAACATCACATGTTCTGCATTTCTAGCAAGGGATGCCACTATACAAATGATGGACTTACCAGAATAAGGTGGAGTCTAGGTAGCAGGAGTTGTAATGACCCTGGATACCTTTCTTCTTTCCAATCATTGTCTCTAAACCTTCTTTTTCCATTTTTGGAGGAGTGTTTTCTTCTACCACTTCACTTAAGTAACCTCCAAAGGCTGAAATTTTGTTTTTCAAAAGTCACTTTAAACCTCAAATTTTATCCCCCTTGAGATTTTCCTAGTAATATTTTATAGCTAAGCTGCTGCCTTAGTGTAAGCATTCCTTTTCTGGACTAGAATAGCATTTTATCATAGCTGAGACTCACTGTCTTCCAGAGAGTGAACAAGGCCTTACATTCCACACCAGAGTGCTTCAGAAAGCCTGCAGCACTGAATTAATTTTATCTAGTAGGAATGAAGTTCTCTTTTCATTATAAATGCCTTTTTCACACTACCTTACAAGTATCAGACAATTTTCTCTGTTGTTGACCCAGACAATACAATGTGACCCAAGAAATTTAAAATACTTAAAGTTAGGGGGAAAAAAAAGTTTTTCACCACTAACTTCCATCATAAAAATACATGCTTTTCTTTGTTAACATTTAGAGGCTAAAATAATTTCATGGTACAGATTATAGAAAAATAACTGCCTTTATTTCTTTTAGTGTAATCATATAGTGCTAGAGTTACAAACACCATTTTCAGCAAGATTGTTCATATATTTAAAGAAATGTCATAAAATTATGGGAATTTTTTATGCCGTACCCTTTTTACATTAGAAGTTGTAAAACATTGTCTTGTTTTAAAGCATAAAGGAATAATTCAAGAATCACTGCATTCTGTACAGGCTGATCTGCTATTTATTAATCTCAATTAAGTAATACCTTAGTATTACTTAAGTTACTTAACTACTTCATTACTTAAGTACAGATTTCCAAGTGCTCAATAAAAGAACTTATTGCAGGAATGAATGAAAGCAAAGCCCTGGCCAGTTCCCAGGTGATGAACAAGAAATAAGCAGAAGCTCAGTACCTAGAGAGTTGCAGCGCTCAATCTGGTTGGAAACAGGCTGGAGTGAGGCAAACCTGGAGTCTGGCCTGCAGCTTTTGAGTTTTACAAAAAGAGCTTTCTTTGGAGCACACGTGAAGTAGCGAGTTCCTTTAAATGTCCCGTCCGTGCAGCCTGCACATTCATCTTCCTGAAAATCCAAGTGAGAAGGATTCAGTGTTTTTTTATTTCTACAATTCTGCAGTAAGACATTTGACAAAGTATCTACCCACAAGACACCCTTCTGCTACTCTGAAGCGTGATACACACTGTTTCTGCAATTTAGTATCCAAAGCCTCAACTGAGGTGTTGTTTGACTGGATTTATTGAGAAAATTAAGACTTGCATGCTTCTTTCTTTCTTCTAAACTTTCACTACATCCAAAACAAAACAAAAATTCCACCAGAAGCAGCATGGAGGAGGTAGGAGGAGAGACTGTGAATTCAACCTGGTCCAGATTCCTTCTGTAGTTAGAAAGAGCACTTTTTACCAATTAATTGAAATCACTGAGCATGGGATGGTGTGAACAATTTCAGCGTGATTTGGCTGCACAAGAAAATTGCCTGCTTCAAAAAGGTACAAAATGTACATCAAAGAGAGAACACAAACTAGGAGTAAACAACAACAAGCTGTTACCTTTGGGAACAGGATTTAAGGCACATTGCCTGCTTACTAACAACAACTAGGCTTTAATGCAGAAATGCAGGAGTGGCACGAGGGTTAATGCATGACACCCTAAGGAGCAGGCTCAGGATGCCTGTGGCAAGCTATGGCTTCAACTTCACCCTAAACACCCACAAGGATCAGGACTTCTTTGTAACAGCTGGAATTCCAGTCACATTCTCACATCCCTTGCTTATGTTTTACATGATTTTACACTGCTTTATGTAATATGTTATTGAACACTATCCCAAAATAAAGAACCTCATCTCCCTAACTGTGTACACATTAATTTAACCAATACCCCATCACAAGCATGGCAGCAGCTGCCAGGGAGAGAATGTCAGTACACAACAGCAATTCATGTTTGAGGCAACTGTGGGGTTTTTTAACAAAGAGCCCACAGAAACACATAAAGCACATGGCTGTCAAATCCACAATATCACTACTGTCAGTTATCAAAACCAGCTTTACAGCTCTGACAATCATCACTCTGACTGCCTGCTTGCTGATATGCAAACAACAAACAAAAAATTACATTCAACAAAGACTACTACAGATAGAGAATTTTATATAAATTTCCACTTAAAGGACCTTTAAATTTCATTTTTAAATTACAATATCTATAATGTAAGCAAAGGACAGTTCTCTAAAGCAAGGAATTGATCAACCCTACAAAATCCTTTGCCTACTGTGATACAAACACATTTCAGATCCTACTAACAGGGTAAGGTGTGGGGCAGACATAAAAGTCAGAGCTTATCAAAGAACTTAGCACTAAACAAATCACTTGGCAACCTGTCTGGGCAAATCCCCCTGACTGGCTGCTTTTGCAGCATGTAAAGGCACCAGCTCTGAGAAACAAAACCGGTAATTAGCATTAATGTGAACTAGAATTTCTATTTACCAGTTCCAGTCCTGCTAACACTTCATTTACTCCAGGGGGCTGGCCAATCCAGCGGATTACTCCATAGAAAGGAGGATTTTCTTTAACTTCAGCCAAGGAACCTGCTTCAAGACCATGTGAGTTTCCAACTGGGCTTGCTGCTGATGGACTCTCCTGGGTAGCTGTAGTATTCACATCACCCATGACAGACTGAACAGATAAAGAGAGAGGACTATGGCCCATGGTACCATTAGTACTTGTTGTTTTTGTCAAGCTAAAGGGGAGGGAGTGAAATCTGTTTTCTGTAGACACAGAGTTTGTTAAA
Source organism: Melospiza melodia melodia (assembly GCF_035770615.1). Lineage (NCBI taxonomy): Eukaryota > Metazoa > Chordata > Aves > Passeriformes > Passerellidae > Melospiza > Melospiza melodia. Next base: position 10,894,386 of record NC_086206.1, on the reverse strand, counting down.
GGTGGCTGCAGTGGTGGTGAAGAATGCCCAAATCCAGAAGATGAATCAGTAAGTGATTTTGAAGGGTCTTCAGCAGCTGTTAAAATCAAAACCAAGATGTTAGTAAGTGTTGGGAATTTTTTCTCCTTCTATTAAAAAAGGAAAGACCTGGTTCTCAAACCAGCAACATCTGATGTAACAGGTGGGAAGCACTAACAGCTGGGGACATTTCATTTAGGAAGACTTTTGTCACTTGGCAACACTGGAGACACAGAAGTGACTGAGCAGACACTGCTGCAGTCTCACCACTTTTACCACAAGCAACAGAAATGAACAGCACAGAGAAAGGAGATGTTAGAAACTACAGAAAGGTTTGGATTGGTATTTTTTTTTCACCATCACATGAGACTTCTTCTTTGAACATGAGTTAACAGCCCCAAGGATTATGACTGTAGGGGGCAAGACTAGAAAGAGCTCACTGGTCATTGTGACTGAGGAAATTATTTGGTTCACAGCTTGTATATATATAAATAATTGCTTGCAGATATGATTTGCAAATGGAAAAGTGCTTATTCCACTGACTTTATCACAACATACTTTGGTTCTAAAACAGGGAATCTATCTGTGTCTACAAAGAATAAAGGACTTAAACATGTCATGAGCAATGCAGTGCCTGACAAAAGACATCACAACTACATGGAACAGCACAAGCACTCTGTGTCTTCTCCCATCTCTCTACATAGTCACAGAATACCCTGAATTGGAAGGGTCTCTACTACACAATTGGTATTTACAGAACAAAAGCCTGTTCACCTTCACCCATTCTCCCCATGCTGTTTCATTAAATGAAGTTAATGTCTTAAAAACATTAAAAAGACATCTGTTACAGAACCAAGAACAATTTTAACCCGTTTTCTTTTGTGCTTCAAAGAATTCAGACGCTACTGCTTCTACAGGTTTCTGGTGCAACTTAACAGTTACTAAGCCAGTCATTAAGCCAGTTAGCCACACTTTTCTAAAGTTTACCAGGAAAAAGAAAAACAGGTCTGCAAGCAAATCAGGATCTATAGATCCTTCAAGTATGTGCACTCATGCTTTTAAAAACAAAAAGAGAGATTTTACAGAAATAAATTTTTAAAAATACAGAAAAAGCCCACGTATACTTCGATAATTTCCCTGCTCTCACTTCCAGACTGATTAGCTGGCATGGCACAATATTACAGTTCCCCTGGACCTGTAACACAGCTACAAAGACAGGCAAAATACAATTACTGTGTACACTCAGCTACAAGGAATACTTCTTGTCTTCCATCCCAGCCTCAGCTTTTATTTTGCCTGTGAGACATGTGCATTCCCAGAGAGCTGCATGTGAATTGCCAAGAACAATCTCCTACATGCAGAATAAAACCACAGGCCACACCAAGACAGAGAACATTTTCACAGGGGTTTCAAGATGCTTTTTGTGATGTAGTATGTATGCCACTATGACAACACAATTGTTTTCCATTTAATCTCACCCTTGTTTTATTTGAAGAAGATAATACACTCTAGTTTTGTTTTCTGGGTTTTTAAAATTAATGTATAAAAAACTATCCTCTCTTTACCTTCATCCATATACCATGGGGACTTTGTTTTTGTTTGAGGCTGAGAGTCAACTGATGAGCCATTTAATGTGTAGAAGACTTCAGATCTGCTTCTATTTCCAGGTTCAGAGGTAGATCCTGGAAAACAACATATTTTATTGAAGAGATTAATCTGTATTTGCAAAAGGTCACCTATACTCTTATTTAATTGCACAAATTTGTTAGTACACTTTCAAGAAGGCACAACTACCACAAATGAGCAAACACAGGCTAACACAGTTCTACCCTTACAACAAGGCAGAAGTCTACACCAAACCAACACACACTCTGAGCTGAAATCTCACCCACCAAGGGGAAAAGAAGCCAGAAAACTCCTCTCAATAGCAAATTTTTCATGATTATAAATTATGAATATAATAATACAGCTGGCTTAAAGCACCAAAATTTCACAGTAGGCAAATAAATTACTGAAGATCATCTGTGCCAGCATCCAATGCCAGGTAAAATGACAACTTACAGAATATACTGTCATTAGTATTTTACTACCCAATGTAGACACTAGTAAAATCAAGAGACACTGAATTTTGATTTTTGCCTTAAAATAAAAAAAAAAAAATTTAAAATTGCTTCTCTTTCAGTTTGTTTGTTTGTTTTCCCCAGGAGGGTTTTCAGACTTGAACAATAAACAGAGTCAAGGAAGTTTATATTTTGTGAATTCAATTCTGGTTTTGAATCACAGCAAAATTAATACAGTCATTATTAAGGAGATCTGCTCCTGAGCTAAAAATTTTGAAGTTACTAGTTCTGCAAGAAGACAACAGCAACCTGTATTTATTAAAAACCAAACCAAAACAATAAATACACACCACACTTCCAGAGCAAGCGAATGCAGCCCTGACCTGGTAATACTAGACAAGACAACTGGGTAATATGGTCAAGAATTTTTGCTAAACCTCAAATTCTTTTTCATGAAAATGAAAGCAATTTGAGCAATCTTAACTTAAACTGTCTATCACCTCCATAATGATTAAATTCATAATAATATTCCAGTGAAATTTAACTTTTAAGTACAGTTGGACTTGATCTCAAAGGTCTCTGCCAAGCTTGGTGATTCTGTGATGATTCTTGACACATAAGTGAAATAATACACCAACTGATAGAAAAGACAATATTTTCTTGTAAGCAACAAAATTTTGTAATCTTACAAAAGTAAAAAAACCGTTTCCCATACATACCTATAGCCTTTGGCTTACTATGATTGAACAAGCCTTTGTCTCCACTTCTTGAGGTATAGGCAAGCTTGGGAGGTCTCCTGTCCTGTGACACAGTCTCTAAGACATGGCACATGAAGAGAGTATTAGCTTCCCTTTGCTATGCTTTCACTGTGTTACACAAAGCTCACCTCAAAACTGAACAAAGCTCTGCTATCACAAGCTTTAACACTGAGCAGAACAAAGCCTTGTTTGGCACAAGAACAACATTTTGTGTGTATACAATCTGCTTTTATCACATCAGCAACTGCTTGCTGCAAAGTCTACCATTACTTCTTCTCGAACACATCAAATAGGTTGACTTCACATCCTTTAATGTAGGTATGTATTTCCATTATGGGAAACAGATACAAGAATTTTTAAGGTTTTTTCTATGAACACATCTATAATAAATACTCTTTTCAAAAAATGGAGAAGTCCCTGTGAATTCTCCAGAGAAAAGCAGAAAATTTGTGCAAAAACATGCATATCAACTAAACCAGCAAGTAGGAGGCAGACATAAGAAAAATCAGTCAAACTGAAGTGTGAGAGCAACAATTCCAGACTCATTAGAACCTGCCTAGAGACAGTGCCCAAACAAAAGTCTCATACAAACTTTTCTTTCTTCAGAAAATGAATCAGGAACTGTGGCTGTTACAAGTTAACACTAGTCAGTGAATCACTGCAGTGAATTTTTTCCACAATCTTGACAGGCATTTCCAAGCATTTATTCCCAGAATGCATACATAATCCTGTCAACACCTTCCAAGCACAGAAAGAACAACTTTCTGATTAAGATATTTGAAACCCTGGAGTAAATTGAACAACAGTCCATAGAAAAGATTCCCACTACAGACACTCACATATTCAAGAAGATTACACACTGCAGAGTATTACATACTATACAATTTGACAGGAATTTTGTTCAGTATTAAAGCTTTTCTACTAGTGAGCCTGTAACCCAAAGGAGGGCAATACTGAAGAGAAATGTAACAGAAGGTAATGAAAGTGAACTTAGGAAATGAATTCTGCAGTATTGCTTTAATCATATAACTGTGCCTAGGTGGAGGATGTTATCCTAGATGTTATCAAAGTCTGCCTTCTGGTTAAGAAAGCAGGGCATACCTGGAATAACATCATTGATATGCAAAAGAAGTGTACTTTCAACACTTGCAAAACTGCACAGCTGTATTCCATTATATCTTCCATCCCAGTTTCCAATCGGATTATCCTAAAAATAGAAAAACACATTACATATATCCCAAAAGAAGATTTACATCATACTGAGAACACACAGAATTAAAACATTTAACAATATCTACTTTTTCCTGCAACTAATTTTGTATTTAGAACAGCCAAACATTACAGTCTTTAAAGGCAAAAGCTTATAACATTATCTCTTGAGAAACAGCTCCTACTTTAACAAGCATTTTTCTTCTAAAAAACATTATTGATAAACAAGCTAGAGCAATTCCAGTGCATTTTTAGGAAAACAGGTAATGCAACCAAGAAAATGGAAGCATCTAAGCTACAAAACCAGATCAATCTTGAAATACCAAAAATTTTACAGCTGTTCATTTTAAGAAATTCATGTTGCTAGAAATAATTTTTAATTACAAGCTTCACATTTTCTTGAAAGATCACTTTTGTCCTTGCAACTCACACTTTTAAGGTAGAACTAAATCAAACAAAACAGCTACATGAAAAAAAGCTTTAAAAAATGGCTAACAAAAGAAAAAGACATTCAGCCTACTTTTTTAACAGGCAGAACAAAGCCAGTCTCACAAGACAAACACTTGACTCCATGACTGACACCTAGCATGGCAAGTAGCTCAGTGGAGGCTCCTCAGAGTAAGCAGAGTATTTTGCCTGAACTGCTCAGCATCAAATACAACACCATTTACCTGATGCCAAGAAAATTACCACCAAATGCATCTTTGAACACAGCGTTTCTTTCCCATTTTAGGTCAGCCTCCGCTGAAGTAGCTTGTGGGTAATGTTTCTTCTTCTACGTGCATGTCATTCACTAGCTAACACACATGCAGAAGTTATTAAAGTCAGATTATTTTCTTACCATGTCCACTCCAACAACGTATCCTAAACTTTCGTTTCCTGGTAAGACATCACAGAATATAACTGTGCCATACTCTATACTCTCTCCTATCTTCAGAGAAACCCTGGAGTTGATCTCCAGAGGAGGAAGTTCTACCTGCATTGTGTCAACTGGAGCTGCATAGTCACTTTCCAGTTCATTGTCATCATCTTCCACCAGCTCCAGTTTGTCCAAAGCAACAAAAACCCCACAATCCTCATCACATCTGAAAAGCTGCTTGCCTTGGTACTGCCCATCAGTAAAGCCCTGACCACGACCTTCTTCCTAAGGGTCAGAGAAAGAAGAAAATGAAGAAAAAAAAAAGAGATAAAAAACCAATCATGAATTTTGTGAAAAACAGATGACTAATAAAGCAGTAACACAGTCCAGTGTTCTGGATAAACTGCACTAAGAATTTGCCTGATGCACTATCATTATTGAGAGAATTGAATCTGTGGCAAATATACAAACTGTCTATCTTCAGGGAATAAAGAGCAAGATGTCACTAGAATAGAGAGTGGCTGCAGGCAGAAGCCTTTAAACTCAGAGAAGCTTGTTTTCTTCAGGTGCAAATTTTTCTTCAATCATCAAATTCTTGCCATATCAAGACAAGACTACTTCATACTAGACATAATGCTAAGCATTCAAAAATTCCACTTAAATGCCATATAAAGTGAGATGATTTTCAGAAACACTCGGGCCTGATATTCCCTGAGTTTCTTTCTCAGGGGGAATTACAAAGAGTTCAGGAAAAGTTTAAAGAGTACTTTGAAAATTATACTTCTACAACAAGAGAAGAACTCTCCTCAACCTAATTCTTCAATAGCTTATGGTTGGCATTAATTTTGCAGAAATATCTCACAAGGAGCACAGAACAGATACATTCCCTATTTTAACTAGTTGCCATTGGACTTTTAGGGATCACCAAAAACAGCAGCCCTGAAGTCCAACCCTGCATTTACTGACTGTATCCTGACACAGGCAAACAAAGCACTCAACAGAAATCTGAGAGCCAGATATCCACCATGAGAGGGCTGTACATATTTTTGCCCAGAGAAGTTGTGGATGCTCCATCCATGGCAGTGCTCCAGGCCAGGATGGATGGAGCTCTGGGGAACCTGGTCTGGTGGAAGGTGTCCCTGACCTAACAAGGGGTTTGGGACTGGATGATATTTAAGGTGTCTTCCAAGCCAAACCATTCCACAACTCTATGAATTAAATTTTTCTGGGCTAGAGGACTCAGAGTATGTTCAAGTCTTTCTGCCAGCCCCTGCACCACATCAAGCTTGACTTAACATGGAGATTACAAGCCTGATGTGATATGGCACATTCACATAAAAGTACTTATGAGAAGACTAAAAGTAATGGATTTTAGGGGTAATATGCTTCTAGGAAAAAAAATTATTAGGACTTTCTCTTTTTACTGAAGACACATGTTAGCTCACCTCATAAAGTATATCAGATACCACCCCTTAGCAAGTCACTTACCAGCAACTCTACTCCAAAGTATATCCCTGTGAGGGACCTTTCTTGCATTAAGGGTCCCCTGAAGCGAACAACTCCAGGATATTTCTCATCCCCTGATCTCAGCTGCACTCTGACAGGAGAGCCAATATCTATCTGCACTCCTTTAGCTAACCTGCTTTTGCTCTTAAACAAACTGTATCTTTCCTCACAGTTAGTAATAGCCAGAAGCAACTCAGCTAGTTTTTCATTAATTTCTATAACATCCTTCTCATCCACAAACAAGATTGCATGAGGTTGTTCCAGAATCTTTAATCCAATCTGCAGTTTCTTGCCTTTACATGGAATATTTCTGGAGTGTGCCACAGAAGAACGGTCTTGAAAAAACTGCCCAATGCTACCTTTGGGCACTTTCAAGAGCTTTTGAGTCTGTTTGTCTATGACACTGCATTCTTGGAGAAGCAAGTAAAAGATCCTCTCTTCCCAAAAGGATGAACTTGCTTTTTCTTGACTCCATAAGCCTGAATTCATTGTGATTAGAACTTTAAAAGCTGGACAAAAGTCTTCAAGAAAAATAAGCTCTTGGTTTATGTGCAGTGATCTTTTCAAATTCTACTGGAGGGTCCAATCTTTTTGAAACAATGCAATATTCATTTTGCAAAGAAACACAATCAGAGCAGGAAGCCTAGAATAAAAAAGAAAAGAAAAAAGAGACAAAATTGAATTGGGTAAGCACAGCTAGCCTTAAGTAAAACATAAAACAATTTAAATCTGTGACCATCTCATTCCTCATACAGATCAGAGTTCAGCAAAATGCAAGGCAGTGACCACAGTCCCAGAACAGCCACTGTGCTGCTGATCATGGACAGACCCATTTATCCATTTCTGCTCCTTATTGCAGTGCATTTCATTTCCTTCTTTAGTTCCCTGTGAAAAAAGGGTTGTGGAAAACATGTAATGAAATGCAGAAAAAAGAAAATACACGTAAGTGAAAGCAAAAAGAAAACTTAAGTGCAAATGAACATAAATAAACAACCTGCTCTATTTACAAACAGCATTTTAATGAAACTTTCCACTATAAAGCTCTTTTCCCATGCTTAGTGACTACTTATTTCTGACAAAGTGTACTGCATCTGTCATCCTGCATAACATTTTGATTTAGTGAAGCAGAAAATTGTGTTGACAAAATAGAGCAGCACAAAATGGGAACTTTAGTAATTTATAACAGCCATTTCTTTAATAGAAATAGACAATCCCAGTAATATACAATATACCAAATTGTGTCAGCATTGCAACAGGAAATTCACAGAAAAAAAGTGGAGGCTCTTATTTTTATCATTCTAGAAAGATAATTCACTTCAACAAAGTAAGAAATACTTTCAGTTATTAAAATACCATGGAGCAAACATCTTATTAAACATCATCTTTAGAAAACTACAGTTCACAACTAATAAAAAGAACAACTTGAAAGTACTTCTTTGTGCATGTGTGTCAATAGTTTTGATCACAGTGGATACATGAAGAAAGATGTGCAGTACCTTAGCAGGATTTGTTCTTCTAAAGATGACAGCAAAGGGCAGTGTACAAGTTCAGAATGTATTGTCATGTAAATGCTCCTGTTCCCAGTCTGTGATGCCACAGTTTTATTCAGTTAAAGGACAATCTCAATGACTGTTTATATCTAAAGACAAATAATCTTTGTACTTGTGCCTAGGTACCCTACTTCTCCACAGCTTTTCTCTGATGGAATTCAAATAGCACAAAATCTATTGCAATTTCTCCTACCCTGTCTAAAACCAGTCTCAGAAGCCATTGGAAAGCAATGAAATCCAGCAGGCCTATGATTATTTCCCTCATCTTTTTTAAACAGAGTTTAACAAAACTCAAAGAAAAGCAGCAGCTAGAGACAACCTGGAACTTGGGCAAAGCCTCCTCTTTCAGTGCCTGGGACCTCACACAGTGCTGTGCTGCCCTGCGAGGCTCCTGTACCCAGCAGAGATGTGACACGGGGGTGGCAGTGTCACCTCCCCACTGCAGCAGCAGCACCCAGGAGTGGGATCTCAGCACCTCAGGACTGATGTGCAGAGTGACCAAGACCACCCTTGGGGGGCTCAGAGGTCCTGGAATGTTGCCAGAAGTGTCTGGTGGTTGGACTTTGATCCTGCATGGGAGATGACACCTGTATGAGGATGGGAGGATTTCACTGGGGTAAATGAAGGGATAAGTTAATTAGAGTGTGAGACACAGGGTTTAAGATTTCTGTACAGGGGGGTCTAAAGAAGTAAGATGGAGGAATTGGGGCGTGTCCTGTCCTTCTTCTTCTTCTTGGCCTCCATCTTCTGTGGTGATGTTGGCACTTTGGGATTGGTTATTACTAAAGGTGCACTGGTCAATAAGGGTGAAAGGTATTGGGGGAAATAGGTAAATATTGTATCCGTAGTTTTGAGTATAAAGATGAGTGACCGCCCCGGGGGCTCTCAGTGTGCTCATGGCTGGCTGCTGTGCAGACCTCTGTCGGGCCGAGAGAAAATCTTTTAGATAAATAACTAATAAACACTGGAGACCGAGAAAACACCTGAAGCCTCTTCTCGTCCTTTGGAGCACGGGCTGCCCAAGGCCACCCCGGGCCTTTCCAGGTCATTAAAACAGCCGAGAAACCAACACCCAGGAGTTCCCATGTGCCAGGAAACAGCACCTGAGGGGCAGGAGCCAGGCACTTCCACACCTCACTGAGGGACAGGCTGGCACACCATCCATGTGTTCCCAAGCCAAAAGGATTTTTCCTCACTTTCCTTTGACACACATAAATGGGCTTTCATGTGTGTTAATGACTAACAAAAGATAGTGTGAGCATGGGATTGAAACAGTTTATGTGGAAACTGATGAAGAACACAGCAAGATTCCCCCCTCCTGCCCCACATGAAAACATGATTAAATAACCATTAGTTTTGGTAAGTCTACTCAGATAATAAGTTTCATACAAGTTCTGAGTAGTTTTCTCCTTTTACTTTTTCACACAAGAGGGTAAAAACCCTATCTTGTTTTTCATAGCTCCATTTTATGTTCTCAAGAATAGAGCTGATACACTTCACTTTCCTTTTTTTTTTTTTTGAGCCACTCCACAAAGTTTCACAATCCCCAGGAGATTGCAAACAAGTATCTCCAACATGACAGGGATCCTGATTTTCCCTACTTCATTTACACAGATAATTAATTTTAGTAAGTATGCATGGAATAATCTATTAAAAAAGAAAGTCTGTTCAACAGCTTAAAAAAGATAAATTTATCTTTTTTAAAAAAGCTTTATCATATCTATTTTATAATAATATATCTTGGTTGCAAGTCCATGGCAGCAACAAGACAATCTTCACATGTTTAGTAGTAAAGAATTCAACCTGAAAACTTGTCAACAGCTGCATTTAGATTTTGTAATAACTTTATGTGGTGCATGGTCAGTCTTTAAAGCCCTGTTACCCACAAAAATGTTACTAAACCCACTGGCTATAGTACCAAAAGGCTTTTCTTTATTAAAGAGTTCATTATCACTATTAAAAAATGCCTTCCTTTAAAAACTTATTTACATCACTGTCCCACACAGCTTTAAAAACCAAATACTCTTCTTTTAGAACAATACAAGTGATAAATTAGTTCTTTTAAGAGTACAGAAAAGCTTCTTAAAAAGACATTAGGTTTTGCCAATGTATCAAAAATACATTTACATACACCACTCATTTTAGGATTACTCTTAGAGCCATTTTCCATGGAATTCTGTGAGTAAAGAAAAATCTCTGCTGAACAAACAGCATAGTCATAGCAGACTATGACCAGAACAAACTATTAGACCACTGTATGATCAACTTGGGAACCAAGCACCTGAATCCTTAGCACAAAGCCATCACTGCACTGCACAACACACCAGCAGCTACAAGACCTGTGCAAACCCAAGAGAACTTGGCCACCAACAGGGACAATTTAAGTGTCAGAGCCTGCTCAGCTGCAAACTTCTATTCCACCCACTACCTGAATTTTTTCATGCTCAAAACTTCGGGGAGAAACAGGAAAAACACAATTATGACTGCAACCCTACATACTTTGGAAGGAAAAAAACATTTTAAAAATTGTCAGGAGTAGGCCATAAGCTACCTAACTTCAAAGCTTCCCTAATTTCCATTATTCCTCACTTGTGAGTCACTGTTGTCACTACAGAGACATCTCATCAGAGTAAGTTTGCTCTGAAATTCAAGACCTCTGTTCCTACCCTGCAGGAGCCCTAGATGAACTATATTAAGACGATGAAACCAGCTATCAAGTTTCAGAATGAGCACACGTCTGTGGCTCTGATTCAGAGCATAAAATGAAAAGGCTAAAATAAACTGTACCGTTTCTTTTAAAAACTGACACTTAAATACCAAAAATAATCAAACCTGCTAAGATGCAAAGTTCTGTTCTTCAACAGCCCAAAACCAATTTCCATGGGAAGGTTAAAACTAGGAGCAAGGAAATTTACGTGCAGCTCTGTGCACAGAATTACACGTCGGCAATACAAGACATGAGTGGAAGAAATAGAAACTCCAAACAGCGGTGGAAACAATGTAATACAAAGACGTTCATACTGGTAGCATGATTCCTAAAAGAAAAGACGTTGTGTTCGGCGTTATAAATCTGATACAAATAATCCCCGTGAGAGGAAGAACAGGACTCATTCCCACAGGCCAGAATGCTGTGGCGTTCAAGATTCACCAATGCGGCCGCTGTGCAGACACCCCGGGCCAGCCCTCCCCAAAAACAGAAACACGTGTGCTCAGCTTCCGAAATTACACCGAATATCGCATTTCACCGCTTCTCTCAGGACTGCTTCATGGCAGGGCACGGCCTGAGACCCGCCAGGCTCCGTGCAAGGCTCAGCTCTGCAGGACAATGATCCTCCCCCGCCCAACCGGAGCATCTTCTCCGCTCCCCGGGCGGCTCCGCGCAGGACGGGCCAGGAAAGTCCCGAAACTCCTCTGGAGCGGCCCGGGGATCGAGGCTGTGCTGGCGGAAAGGCCCAGCAGGGCCCGCCAAGAGCGGAGACACCGCCACCTCGGCCCAGCCCGGCCCCGCCGCTGGGCCCGGCTCCCTCAGCACCGCAGGGGCGGCAGCGGCGGCCCACGGGGACCGCCCGCGGAACAGCCCGGAGCGCGGCCTGAGCAGGCTGCTGCGCCCCTGCCTGACAGCGCCCAGCGACGTCCCGCGGCTCCGCTCGCTCCTCACCTCCTCCTGCCCGGCCCGGGCTGCGCCTCCCGCCCGCCCGCGGGTCCGCCCCGGGGCCTCAGGCGCCGGGAGCCGCGCCGGCCCGGCCCTCTCCGCGCTGCCCCATCGCCGCCGCGGCCGCGCAGTGAGCGCCCGCACACCCGCTCCTGCTGCCCCGGCGGGCCCGCCCCCTCGGGCCTCCGCCGCGCCCTCCGCCAATCACAGCGCGCCGGCGCTAGGGCTGCGCAGCGCTATTGGCGACGAGCGCCGCCAGTCACCAGCGGATTTGGGGGTTTCCAGCGCATCGCGCTTGTATGAGCCGCAGGGGAGGAGGCGGATGGCGGAACACTCCCTCTGAAGGGCGCTGATTGGTCGCGCAGGGCGGGAGGGCGGGACTTCTGGCACACCGGAGACGCTAATTGGATGGCGCGCGCGTGCCCCCAGGGGCGGGGTGGGCGCTGCGCGCCTGTATTGGTGCGCGTGCCACGCCCCGCTCCGGGCCCGCCCGGGGGCTCCGCGGCCTGACGGCTCCGCGGCCTGACGGCTCCGGTGTTCGCGGCCGCTCCGCCCCGAACGAGCCCGTCCTGCGAAGGGACACGCCCGCGTCCTGCGCCGAGTCCTGAGCCGGCGTCGCTGGTCGTTGTCCTCGATGCGCGCAGAACGTGGGGCGGGACAGACGCTTCTCAGAGGCGGCACAGACATCGTGGTGCGGTCCGGAGCCTCCCCGGGCCGGGAGCGCAGCCCCGGCGGGGTTAGCGGCAGGCCGTCCGTGTGCGCTGAGGGGAGCCAGGAGCGGACCAGCCGTGCTGGGGCACGAGGGGCCGGTGCCCCTGCACAGCCCGGACCGTGCCGTGAGCCCGGCGTGGTTCCGAGCGTTCATCCCGCTGCAGCCGCGGCCGCTCCTGCCCCACAGCCGGCTCACGGATGTCCGGCTTAGGTCTGGCTTCAATACCCGCTTCTGAAATATTTTTACTGCCAAGAAATTTAAGTAATGCTGCTGAATATTTAATGTAATAAAAGCCAAATGTGGTTCCTCTTTACCCGACCTACTTTAGATTGTGCCTGTCATCTGAATGCTGCGCTATTCTATCCACTTAGCAACTTCCACTGCTCCACTTATTCTATCCGCTGCTAGTGAGCTCTGCTTAAATTATGAATGAGAGAATGAGCTCTGCTAGAGAAGGGAGTTTCTCAACAGGACAGTTAGGTTTAAAAACTCCATTTACACATTCAGCATTTCAGAAAAACATTTATTTTAAAGAAGGTATGTTTTTATTCATGTAGGATTCTAAACTAGTGCTTTAAATTTCATTTGAAAATATTTCCAAAGTTTTGCACTTTTAGAAGTGGACTTCCTACAAAGAAGCATCTTTTAAGGATATAGCATTTGATCATGTACCTCAGGAGGTTACAGTAATATTGGCATATAAATAAGCACTTTCCTGGTTTCTTAGCATCTGTAGCAATCCCTTAACATATGTTTTTATGTAATTTAGTAACGTGCAGTTCAGCATTAGCTAAAAGCTGTTCCAGTTCCCCTGTTCCCTATAGCTCTCAGAATCCAGAGGCAGTCAGTGAGCAGACCCAATGCACCCCAGATCAGGCTGGAGTGCCCATTTCTAAGTTCTGAAGCACTCTGAGTCACTAACGAGGATTTTGCCAGGAAGATGGGAGGGCAGAACAGGAGGTTTTATTTGTTTGGGTATGTGCAGGATGGAAAGGACACAGACACCAGCAGGAGTTTTTTGGGAACTCCCGAGGGAGCAATGAGATTCCATCTGCTGTGGAATGAATGCTCACACTAATCATTCCCCCTAGTTCTTTAAAAGAAAAATTGCATTTCAAAGTCTCATTTAATTTTTAAACAATAAATAACATTGAAAATATATTATATTAAACAATATGCTAAGATTTATGCCTTCCTGATTTTGCAGAAGAGCGCAGAGTAACCCCAAGTCATGCTCTGCTGATCCTCAAGGTGGCTATCTACACACAGCTGCTGCAGCCTCTGCTCCTGGAGCTGCCTTTGTGCTACTGCAAACTGCATTAACACGTCTGCTCGAAGTCCTCTTATCCCAAATTTCACTATGTTTACACACTGGGTATAAATAAATCACATGTGGAACATGACTGTAAGTATCAGCCAAAGTACACCATAATTATATGTGAGAAGAAAAGGGGACAGACACATTGATACATAAATATCAGACTTCTTGATAGGAATGACTACATGTAGTAGTCCTAATAAGTCAAAACAAAAATTTTAAAATATTTTAAAATATTTAAAATATTTTAATATTTAATATTTAAAATTATTTTGCTATTTTAAAATATTCTGTATTCCATGTAATTATGCACTTAATTCAGTAGGAAAAATGACCAACATGGCCCATTGGCAAAGGCTGTCACTCTGCAGACAGAACAGTGCTTGTGACATTTAACCTAAGTTAAAATCCTATTGACCCACTGGGCTTGCACACAGCTCCATGTCACTGCCAGACCTCAGATGAAAGGCAGGCCCAGACTGCTGTTTACTCCAAAGCTCCTTCATACTCCTTTAGAAGTATGAAGGAGCTGTAAAGTGATAACAGGACTTTGGCAGTGTACAATGAGCCTGCTACATCTCTTTTATGTTGAAAACCCTGTCAGTAACACCAGCACGAAGACATTTGCCATTAAACAGCAAATGATTTCTTTAAACCACACTCTTGTTAAGAGAGACATGTTTTGTAATAATGAAGTATGGTAAACAAATTTCACTTCCAAATGACACAACACTGTGCAATTACATATTATAGCATAGCATGGAACAGAATTTTGTGCTGTGCCAGGATAGGAGTATGGTATTCATTTATCACAGCATTGCCCCAAAAGTGCAGAATATTCATCAAAACAGATGATTTTTTTTTCTGCTAATTCAAACATGGAAATGGTTGGTATTTATCCAGCTGCATTTAAAAAAACAGAGAGGAAAGGTTCTTGTAGAAGCATCAAAGACAATATGACTGCATTTTCTAAATATTAGTTATATGATAAAAAGGGACTTGGATAAATATGTCAGGTATTTCTGCCTCCTCTTGTTTGTTTAGGGCTTTTTGTCATTATCTACTGTTCTAATGAATGATTTAGTAAAATAAATCACGTTTAGCTAAATAGTTTGGGGCTTGAGATGGCAAAACAGCACAGACTGCAAAGCTGCCTAAAGCTGCCCTTCTTAGGACAGAAGCTGTAGAGTATTTTGTAAAGGGATATTACAGCAACATGCTTAACAAGAATAAGACCTTGCTCTGCTTGTGATAAAATGCCAATAAAATCTGCCAGAAAACTGCAGTTCATATATGACATTGATTTAGCTCTTAAGTTTTCCAGCTGATACCAGCTTTGTAGTCTATGGTTAAGTGTTGTATCTGTCAGGGTTTGTGTTATCTGTCTGATTGGGAAAATAGGAACTGCCCAGATCAGGGTATAAATCAAGGCAGAGTGTTTGACACTGAGGCAGCAATCCCTTTTGGTTCTTTAACTATCAAAAGCACACAGCCTTTCAATAGTGGCAGGCATCCTTTACATGGCATCCAATGCTGGCTCATCTCTTGGCTGCTCACCAAGGTTTGGCCATAAAGTTTCCAGTTATTCTTCTTTAAATGAGTCATTTAATCTTAAATGGGTATGGAGGACATAACTCATGTGACAGCCACCTTTTATGCAGTGCACTGTTATGATTTTAACCTTGCCTCTCCCCTGCATTATTGCAGAGCACACATTTCCCATATCCCCTGGTAGGTGCATTGTAACACAATGGTCTGTGTGCCTCACAAAGTCAGTGCTCTCACAGAATGCAAACTCAGAGTGAGCCACTGCATCAGGATCCCTTTTCCATCCCTGACAACGACAGAAAATGCTTTTCCATTAAAATTTACCACAGTTTTATGAGTATTAAGGTAAATTGATGGTGTATGTGCACTTGCCTGTCTCTCAGAATGCTTTGCTGCCATTTTGAAAATTTTCTTTTCAACTGCTTAACCTTTACATAATATTTGACTGTTGGAAGCGTAGCTGAAAATATAAAAAGAAATATTAGTTACGCATTCTGCTAGCAAACAACACTGTGTACTGCAGTGTGTTTTACATGTGCTGATCAAGTAGACACTTAGGAAAGTAAAATGCTGCCAGACTAACAGCACTGGGTCCCAGTGAAGGACTGTGTGGACCAAACCTGAGCTGCTGTTTGCACCAAACCTGAGCTCCTGGGAGCAGGATGAGGAGCAGCAGCAGCCCGCCAAACCTGCTGTGGATGTCACAGCTCCTGGGCATGAGGAGCACCCTCAGGAACCAGCTGTGACCATAGCAGCTGCCTCTATTCAGGCAGGCAGAAGTCTTGTGGAACAACCTTGATGTATAAATATAATAACACATTTCATTTCTTTTAGTAATCCAGGTTAATTTTACTAGAACTTACTTATTCTGAAATAATTGAATGTAGAGGTCACACTTAATATACTGAAAAATGTACTTTTTTCTTTTGTTTTCACTCTACCAAGAGCAAGACAATAGCATTAAACATCACAAAATAATACACTGCTTTTTGGCAACACATAAATTAACTGTTTCCAAATTCAAAGTTTAGATACATCTGTAAACTGTCAGCATGAGTGAAATACGCTGAAATCCCCCCCGGTTTTTGCTCACAATTGTAACCAAAGCCATAAATCTAGCTTTAAAGGAATGAGAGTAGTGCCAGGAACCCATGCCTTGTCTGCACTTAAAAGAGTTGGCTGGTACAGCTACACCTTAGAGCTGAATTGGCAAGCACAGATTTCTTTTCTATGTAACTTAAATCACTTTTCTCATGGAATAGGCTAAAGTGGCTGAAGGACTCTGCCAATACAACAGCATCCACTCCAGGGCTTTTGCCAGCAGGGCTGTAGCTGCATGCAAGGGATTTTTCATCATTCTGACAGCTATTTTGGCAAAACTCCTACATTTAGACCAAGTCCAAGTTAAAGTTGGCATTGTTTTATGTTGCGAATAAAGCAGAAGAGAAGTATTACCAGTTTATGGCCCTGATTTTACATTATTTTAAATTGTTTGTTCTAAAGGAATTTGTGGGGCAGGATCCATGGGGTCCTTTGGAGCCTTGCCTCCCACATTTGTGCTGCATTAAAATTGCTTGGTTTTTCAGTGACTGAACTTTGGCAAAGGGGAAACTTACCTTACTAAAAAAAGATAATCTCCATATTACTTAGCCCAAGAATAGCCATCCTGATGGTTTAAAGCAAATTTCCAAACTGATCTCCAAAAGGAAGCATCTGGGCCAAAGGATATGTGGATTAATACATTATTCTTCATCTTGTCCTCAGTTCAACAATGAATTTAAACACATATAGGATTAACTTTAGGCACACTCATAAGCCCATCTCAAGTTTAGTAATCATGTCAGATATGATAATGCTCCTATTTGAAATTTAATTGAGCAGATATTTGAAATTAATCATGTGTTCTGCACTATGCAGAATCAGGATTTCTGTCAGAAGTGCAAGTTTACACAATGCAAGGCTGTTTGTTGTGATGCCACGTGCATTTTTTCCCTGCGCTGGATGTTAAGCCTGTATTTTAAAGACATCCCAAGGGGCATTCTTTTTCCGCATAAGTACATTTTACGTGCTTAGCTCTTTTTCCCCCTAATCTCCCTTTTGCTAAGAGTGGTTTTTTGGCTTCGTTGCCCACGCAGGGTGGTTTGTATGGACCGTGCTGATGGCGTGGATTGCTGTGAGGCCTCTCCGGTACCGGGGCCGCCGTGCTGGGCCGGGCCGGGCCGGGCTGGGGCGGCCCCGGGTGCGGAGGCTCCGGAGGGTTCATGCGCAATGGGGCAGCGGCACTTGGGGAAGTGTGATTTAACCGAGCCTTCTTCCTTCCTTTCTGTAGCACCAGAATGTGCCCGCTAGCAGCAGGCACAGACATCTTTTTGTGCGCTTCGGAGAGCCCGTGCGGGCTGCGCGGGGCCTCGCTCCGAGCTCAGGTGTGAAACAAGAGGAAAACTCCGGGATTAACAGGTGGGTCCTCCGGTGTTTGTGATGCTGAAAACCCAGGGCAGGAGCTGGAGCAGCGCTCACCCCGGCACGGAACAGGATGAGTGTCTGCTCTAGATAACATCGTGTGATTTATTGCGGGAGGGTTGTGCTGGCTTGGATTTTTTTTTTAATATGGAAAAATAAGTAGTAGCATAGCTAAAGGAGCTTGCCATGAGTTTTAGCTGTGAAAATGAAACTGTTGGCATGAAGTGCAGTTAGTATTCAAGGTACGTGTATTGAAGGCAGAAAATTTGTGTGTCATAACATCCACTTCTGCATTCTTCTGTTTACAAGTGTGTTATGTATCCTGGTAAACAATGTTTTAAAACAGTAGAAATAAATAAATAAATAAATATGTATGTGTATATGTATATATACACATATATACTCACATATATATTTATGAATACAAGACGATGCACATACAAAGGTTTTTTTTCAATGTAAACACAATTATTCTTATAAAGTTATCCTAACTCGTATCCAAGAAAAATGTCGTCATTTAAATCTGTTTGGCCTTTTTCAGATTGCTCATTGAATCTACTATATATGCTCTCGTGATATATGCTCTTTTGTGATTTTCAAAAGACTGAGCAGTTAAGCAGTAAGTGGCTATTCTTCATGTTCAAAAAACAGATCATAAGGAGGTCTGAAGAACAGTAAGAACTTTCACTCCAAGAATAAGAGCTTCCATGATGCTTTCATTAAGGAGGATGACAACATCTGTATACTTACTTGTGCAGGCCAGCCAAAGGATAGGTTTCTGTTAGAGGAAAGTGGTTTGCACTTCCATTATTTCCAGTGAGGAAAGCAATTTCTTTTCTTTTTATAGCCTTGCAACTTGCCAGAAATCAGTAAGTCTGCTGAAGGAGTTTCCTCACCTCTGTATCTAGCATTGCATAACAGTGTGGTACACGAGTAGAGGCAAAATGATATGTAGCAACAACCCTCCTAAAACCTCCCATTGCTTCATAACTACTTTTTGGGCGTTATATTCTTGTAAAACTGTATTGTTCTGTTATTTGGTTTTCACTCGTTGGCTGAACTGGGAGCAACGGTTTGCTCATGCTGAGGGAACACAGCGTCTTGGCAAAGTTGTTAGGATGTTCTTAGAGCTTTTTCAACTTCTCTTGTAACACAGTGGTGTAACAGGCAGGTTTTGTTTGTTTGTTTGTTTAAAAAAAACCCAACAAATCAAAGAACATTCTTAAATGTGGAGATGTTTAAGCAGCAGAATGGCCAATGTGGTCTATGGAGTAGGAGTATATTGTATTAAGCATTTTGTCAGTACATGGTGAAATAGTGGTCCTAGTAGAACAGATCTAAAATAGCACAATATATCTAGGGTAAAAGAACAAGTAAAAGGAGAATACTTCTGTATAATAATTAGAAAATTCAGATCTCCTGCCACCAAGCCATTGTCAAAGTCAGTTGTTTTGTTTTCACAGTACAGTGACAAGTCTCTGGAGAGAACCTAAAGCTGTGAAATGTGATAAAAACTTTATACTATTTTAGATACCACTCTATTTTGTCCTACACGTTGTGATTAAGAACAGACAATAAGGTTTTGAGTCCTGAGAAGAGTAAATTTTAACAGTGTAAGAGAACCAGGCTGCTGGTTATACTAATTATCTCAAAGATTTTTAGTTCATCTGAGCTCACACTTGCAAGCTTGAGGGCAAAATAAAAGGAGGAAGAAATCTGCCCACACTGAAGTTCAT